>NC_009297.2:177832-190177 GCF_000002845.2 Leishmania braziliensis MHOM/BR/75/M2904 | reverse complement strand
CCCCTTTTTCTTCCTTTTTCCTTCCTTTCTCTTTTTTCCCCTTTTCTTTTTTTCTCCCTCCTTCTTTTTTCCCCTTCTTCCTCCCTCTTTTTTTCTCCCCCTCTTTTTTTTCTCCCCTTTTCCTCTTTCCTTTTTTTTTTTTTTTTCTCCCTCTCCTTTTTCTTCTTTTTCTCCTTTTCTTTTCCTTTCTTCCTTTTTATTTCTCTCCCTTCCTTCTTCCTTCCTTTCTTTTTCTCTCTCTTTTTCCTTTTTCTTTTTCTTCTTCTTCCTTTTTTCCTCTTCTTCTTTTTTCCTCTTTCTTTCTTTTTCCCTTCTTTCTTCCTTTTTTTTTTCCTTTTTTTTTTCCCCTTCCTCTTTCTTTTCCCTTTTCTCTATTTTTTCTCCCCTTTTTTTCCTCTTTTCTTCTTCTCTTCTTTCTTTTCTTCCTCTCCCTTCTTTTTTTTTCTTTCCTTTTCTCTTTTCTCCTTCTCTTTCTTTCTCTCTTTTTATTCTTTCTCCCTCTTTCTCATTTCCTTCCTTTTCTTTTTCTTCTTCTATTTTTTCTTTTTTTTTTTTTTTTTTCCATCTACCTTTTCTCTTTTTCCCCCCCCCCACCTACCTTCTCCTTTTCTTTCCCTTATAACAAATCCTTCTCTCTTCCCTTTTTCCTCTTTTCTTTTCTTCTCTTATCTCTTTCTCTTTCGCTTTCCTTTTTCTTCGTTCCTCCCCTCCCCTCCCCCCCCACTCACGACGGCGTTGGTTCCCACTCCTCCTGTCATGCGCACTCGCTTTGTCTCTCCTTCGCGCTCTCTTTCCACTCCACACGCTTTCCTCCACCCTGGCGCGCTTTTACGTGCGTGTTCTGCTGTTGCATCCACGTGCTCCGCTGCCCTGGCCAACCCACCTCAACGGGCAAACGCATAACGTCCACGCACGACACCCAGAGAAGTCGAAACCGTCTCCCGTGTCCTTCTTTCGCCCAATCCTCCCCACCCCTACACCGTGGCAAGGATGGTCGCCGAGAGCAAGGCTGCGAACCCCATGCGGGAGATCGTGGTGAAGAAGCTCTGTATTAACATTTGCGTGGGGGAGAGCGGTGATCGCCTGACGCGTGCTTCGAAGGTGCTCGAGCAGCTCTGTGAGCAGTCCCCGGTGCTCTCCCGCGCTCGCCTGACCGTGCGCACATTCGGCATCCGCCGTAACGAGAAGATCGCCGTGCACTGCACCGTCCGCGGGAAGAAGGCTGAGGAGCTGCTGGAGAAGGGCCTTAAGGTGAAGGAGTTCGAGCTGAAGAGCTACAACTTCTCCGACACCGGCTCTTTCGGCTTCGGCATCGACGAGCACATTGACCTCGGCATCAAGTACGACCCCTCCACCGGTATCTACGGCATGGACTTCTACGTCGTCCTCGGTCGCCGCGGCGAGCGTGTGGCGCACCGCAAGCGCAAGTGCAGCCGCGTCGGCCACTCTCACCACGTTACCAAGGCGGAAGCGATGAAGTGGTTCGAGAAGGTCCACGACGGTATCATCTTCCAGGCCAAGAAGAAGAAGAAGATGATCCGCCGCCGCCGCCGTTAAGCAGCCATGACGATGATGCGAGAGTAGGCGGTGCAGGGAAGAGGGTTGGGGTGCTCTGCATGTTCTGAGCATTGCGGCCTTGGAGTAGACGGTACTGAGGGGAGAAGGTTTGGCGGTGAAGAATGGGTCACCCCATAGCGTACGTGCATGTGTGGTCGTCTGCGTATACGGTTGTCCCGGGAGTTGGTGCGCTTATCGCTCGCAAGATGCACAACGTACATCAACCCACTGACTCACACGTATGTATATATGTGTGTGTGTGTGCTCTCGCACTTCCCTCCATCTCCCCACCCACTTGTGCCGCCGCCTCCTCTCTAGCGGGTCGCTGGCTCGCTTTACCCCACCCCACTCCCACTCTCTCCCCGTCTCTGTCAGGGGGAGTCCACCCAGTCACTGTGGGGTCGGGGCATGTTGTTCTTCAGTGCGCTTTCCGGCAGCGACGGTGGTGCGGGGGGCACCGTGCGCCCGCGCTCGCTCTCTCTCTCCGACACACGCACACAGATGAGAGAGAGAGCGCGCAGGCGCACGCGATCTCGGCTGGCTTCTTTGTAGCTTTCTTTGCTTTTTTTATTCTTTGTTGCTTTGCCTCTCCTTTCAGCACCGACCAAAAATGAAACGAACGAAAAGCGGGAGAAGAAGCGGGCATCCGCAACCACCCTCAGCGGGCGATCACGGGGGTGATGATGCGAGGGGGGGGGGTTAAGGATCGTTCGTGACGGTCGACATGGGGGTGGAAAGAGGGAAAGAAAGATGCGTGCAGCCGCATAGATTCCCCTTCCCCCCTCCCTCTGCGCTCGACGCGTAGAACTAACATCACCTCCATCGCCACACCCCTTCTTGCCGTTGTGAGTGGAGTGAGAGGTGGCCCGCCCATTCGCTGCCCCTTCACCCCCACTCCCTCTCCCCGCACATCCCTCCCCCCCCTCCCCTTCACTCCTCTGGGCAAACACCGCCACTCTTTTCTCTCTTTCGCTCATTCTGCAACCCTTTATGACGACGGCGCTGTTTCATAGCGAGCGTCCGTGGGGAGACTCTCGCGTGGGCACCGACATATTACCGTTGTTTTTCACTCCCACCCCCTTCCCCCCCCCCCCCCATCCAGCTCACGCTGCTCTTTCACACTCTGTGTATGGTCTGTGGGGACCCGCCAGCATGCCCTTCTCCAACGTCTCCGCAGAGGAGACGCGTGGCCTTTGCGAGTTCGCCGAACGGCGGCAGCTGTCGCGCAAGACGACGACCGTGGTGGACGGCAACACCGTCCACGCAGAGAGCGAAAGCGTCGATGGCATCGACACATCTTTCCTCAGCGCGGTGGTGGAGGTCGTCGAGGCTGTGCTCATGCGTTACGCGTTGACGCGCGTGTGCGACACGGCCACTATCCCCACCGGGTCGACGGAGAGTGTCAAGTTCGATCAAAGAGGCGTCGCTGCCAACGGTCGTGCGCCCTTTCCGTCGCTGTTTCTGCATACGCCTCGGACGTTTGTGCAGCTTCACGGTCAACAGTCTGACTCACTGGGCTCTCCGTCATCACCAGCGAGGAGGAGTGTGAAGGGGGCGCGAAAAATAGTCTGTGCGGACGGCGCGACTGCCCTCAGCAACGCCTACTGCACACCCGGCATGCCACCAACGCCTCTCCTCTTCAAGAGCGCGTCCGTCAGCACAGCCGCACACTCGAAAATGGATGAACGAGTCGCCGTGAACAACATGGAGGACCATCGGATGCAGCCGGCACCGCTACCGTACGACAGCCTTGCTCGGTTCCCGCCGCAGCTTCATCGCAATACATCGGCGGTGCTGCACAGCCCATCCTTGGACAGCGCACGCCCGATGGTGAACTTGTCGCTTACACCAGAACCGATCGGCAGGACAGCAGCAGTGGTGGAGAGTGACAAGTCCGTGCCACTCTCGTCATCATCAGTGCAGGAGATGGTGCAGGTGGTATTACAAGGCGAGGCCGCCGTGGTCGTCACCACCGCTGTCTCCTTATCCGGTGGTGCTGCCGCGGCTATATCGACCCCGACAAGCCCCCAGCCGGTGACCATGACAGAGACCAGGTGCTGCAGCGTAGCCGAGGAATACGCATTGAGGCATGCAGCAGCAGATACAGCGGCACTCAGCGAGGCACCGCTGCTTTTTAGCCCTGACGCAACCTCCTGTGTGTTGGTCGCGTGCCGGGTGACACTGCATGAAGGGTGGCAGCGACTGATAGCCTCCTCTGCTACGACGTCACTGCCGGTATCTGCGGCGGCTGCGATGGCTGTTGCTGATGCCTCTCCGCAAGCGACGTGCTGTGTCTCCTGCTCGAGGTCGTTTCTCAGCGCATGTGGGCATACCGCTTCTGCCGCTATGGTCCACCTCGACCGCGAGGATGGCGTCGCGGAGATGCTGCATCAGCTCGTATGGGATAGCGCCGTGCCCGCCTTCCTTCACGCGGTTCATCAACACTACATGGCGCACATGACCACCACCAGCATTCCAGAAGCCGCTGGCAACAGCGACAACGCCGCCTCGTGTGCGAAGGCTGTCATGGCGCTGAAGAACATGCTGAGGCGGTTGTGGCGTGCAGCTGCGCTGCCGGCGGACCCCACGTCCACGCCACCTCCGCCCTTGCTTCAGGTGGACTGGTACGTGGTTGGCGCCATTTGCATGCGCAAGAGCGCCGCGCCGGTACTGGAGAGCGTGTTCCAGCAGTTTTTTCCCACCTCGCACGCCACATCTACCCCGCCGGTGACCACACCCGCCAATCTGCACCTTCTTGCAGAGGAAGTTTACCTCAACAGGCTTCTCCCACAACTCACGAGCTCAGCCACCTCGGCAACTTCGTGCTCGCTTAACGTCGCTCACCGCCTCCGCGAGGATGGTCTGTGCTTCTGGTCCTTCAACACCACCTTCCAGCCCTGGTGCGTCGAGCCGGATGGTCGGCGGCGTTATGCCTACCCCATGACGTGGGGGCTGTTGCTGAGCGTGGCGACGGGGCACAGCTGGCCCGCCACCGTGCAGCCAGGAACCCGCACGTATCCACTTTCCGAAATTCGATCCCTATCCGCGGAGAAAGGCTACCGATGGGTGACGCCACTGTCCTCTGATGTGCTGCGCGGCACGCGCCGTGGACCGGGTGATGTCGAACGTGCAGGTGGGCTGCAGCTCGCGTGCAACACCGTACCGTCCACCACTCTCGCGCAGCGCGTGAACAAGAGTGCGGCGTCGACGCCATCGCCCCTGCGGCTGTGGTCCTCGCTAAACGCCCTTTCCACCTCACCCAGCGACGCGGAGCGTAATCGAGATTCAGTGTCACAGCAAGATACGACAGCTAAGACTGCAAAGCTGGTGACGGTCACGGTAACCTTGGCCTCCTATGTGCGGACGCTGCTGAACCGGCAGGAGGCATGGTGGGCACGGGTACAGCGTTGCCAGACGGCGCCATCCGAGGCTGGGGCATTGGCACTGCAGGTGCCGCCGTCGACTTCATCGACACGCAAGCGGATTCTTCCGTTGCTACTGCGACGCCACGCCTCGCTCGCCACGCCGTCTCCTGCGCAACGGCATCAGCAAGATAGCGAGGGGGAAGACAGGGAAAACGACGATGGCGACGAGGAGGGAGGCCCTCTCGTGCACTGGAGTGGCGTCGACGCGGCGATGGTGCGCACGCTGCTCTCATACCCCAAAGAAAGCTTCCTGCAGTGGTCCACCACTCCACACTGCGAGCCACCAGATTTCTACGACCACGCACGCGACGGGCTCCTGTGGCGGGCGAGCGTGCGGCCTGCAGACGTCTTTGTCGAGGGAACAGATGGCCTGTACGTTGAATGACCAAAGCGTCATGAAGTCGAGGAAGAAGGGGAGGGAGAGACAGCTATGGGAACCCTTCACTGCGCGTTGCTCCCGCATTCTTCCTTCCTCCCCAAAAAAACTTACTCTGGCGTGTGCGCTCGCCATGGCCTCTCTCGCTTGTTTCCCCCTTCGTCCTTCGCCCTCCCCCACTCTGTAGCCGTTCAATGTCGTCGCTTGTAGACGTCTTGGGGGTGTTTTTCCTCCTCTCCCTTTTACTCTGCCTCCGATGCGGCGATGTCGACGGCTCTCCGCTTCCCCCCCCCCCTTCTCTCTCGCTCTTACCCTCCCCTAGAGTGTGTGCTCCTCTCTATCCAGGTACTTTGCCACTTTCTTCATTGCACCCCTCTCCCCTCTCCCCCCTCCTCCTCCCGTCCCCCTGATGACGGGCGGAAACCTCAGCGCGTGGTCTCTCCCAGAGCCCGGCACCCCCACCCCCACTCTCTGTGGGGAAGCCAAGCAGCCCCCACCCACCCACTCTTACGACGTGAGGAGAGGCCAGAGCGATGCGTCGCTGCTGGTGTCGGCGGTCAGGTCCTGGGCGGCGCTGCGTCAGGGCGGCCCGCGACAGCGCACACGCCTGCGCCATCCGTGCGATGGGCAGAGTGTCAGCACCACTCGTGCGCATCCCACCGGACCCCTAACTGCCTACTGGTGTGGGAAGCCTAAGCCACTCCGGGAGGTATGCACCGGGCAGGGGGCCGTGCCCTGATGACTGACCCAGCGCATTGCCGCACCGCGTGCACCCCCACGGGTACTTTCGCGTCACGTGATGGGTCTGTGGCACAGCGGGGGGCAGAGTGGAGTTGGGCCTCGTGCTGTGTGGCAGAGAGCGGACACGTTAGAAGTGGGGGGAACCCTCCGTGCACCCTCTACGCACCATTGGGAGGGGCGGAAACGAAGCCGCTATGTGACCACATGTGGAGGGTTGTGGAGATGATCGTCCTTTTCTTCCAAAGTCAGCGGAACTTCCACACGTCCCCCTTCTACCTTGCAGAGCTCAAGTACACTCAGCCCACCACCATCACCTCTTCGCCTCGTGCGGACAACCCAAGCAGCTGCCGTTGGACTCCCTCACTTTTTCTGTGCTCCTCCCTTCCCAGTCGACTTCCCTCTCTTCTGCGTAGCTGATCGCCCCAGGGGCAATGTCGTTGTCTTCGGCACAAGAGGCAGCGGCGACGGCGACTGTGACCACGACAGCTCACAAGGTCTCAGCGGAGATCAGTGAAGACAGCCCCCTCTTCGCACTCTCCCCACTCGATGGCCGTTACAAACACTCTACGGTCCCTCTGCGCGCCTACTTCTCCGAGTACGCGTTGTTCAAGTATCGCGTGCAGGTGGAGGTGCTGTACTTCGAAGCGCTGTGCAAGGAAGTGCCGACGATCACGCAGCTGCGCGGCGTCACGGATGCCCACCTGGCCCAGCTGCGGGCGGCCACCTTCGAGAACTTCACAGTCGACGATGCCACGAAGATCAAGGACATCGAGGCCGTTACGAAGCACGATATCAAGGCTGTGGAGTACTACCTCAAGGACAAAATGTCTGCCTGCGGCCTCGAGACCGAGAAGGAGTTCATCCACTTTGGGCTAACGTCGCAGGATATCAACAACACGTCTATTCCGATGCTCCTGCGCGACGCGCTGCACCACCACTACATCCCAGCGCTGGATCAGCTGATCGCGCTTCTCAAGAGCAAGCTGCCTGAGTGGGATGTCCCCATGCTGGCCCGGACGCACGGCCAACCAGCGAGTCCAACGAACCTGGCGAAGGAGTTTATGGTGTGGATTGAGCGGCTGGAGGAGCAGCGGGCGATGCTGCTGAGCATCCCAAACACCGGCAAGTTCGGCGGCGCGACCGGCAACTTCAACGCGCACCTCTGCGCGTACCCTGGCGTGGATTGGCGGAACTTTGGGGACCTCTTCCTGAGCAAGTACCTTGGCCTGCGCCGTCAGCGCTACACGACTCAGATTGAGCACTACGACAACCTCGCCGCCATCTGCGATGCATGTGCGCGGCTTCACACTATCCTGATGGACCTGGCCAAGGACGTATGGCAGTACATCTCCCTCGGCTACTTCAACCAGAAGGTGAAGGCAGGCGAGGTCGGCAGCAGCGCAATGCCGCACAAGGTGAACCCGATCGACTTTGAGAACGCTGAGGGCAACCTTGGCATGAGCAACGCCGTCCTTGGCTTTCTTTCAGCGAAGCTGCCCATTTCCCGCCTGCAGCGCGACCTCACAGACAGCACGGTGCTGCGTAACCTCGGCGTTCCGCTCAGCCACGCTCTCATCGCATTTGCATCCCTCCTTCGCGGCGTCGACAAGCTCCTTGTCAACAAGCCCGCCATCGCGGCGGACCTGGAGAGCAACTGGGCTGTTGTGGCGGAGGGCATCCAGACCGTGCTGCGCCGTGAGGGCTACCCGAAGCCGTACGAAGCTCTGAAGGACCTGACACGCGGCAACGCGCAAGTTACCAAGGAGACGGTGCGCACCTTCATCCAGCAGCTCGAGGGCATCACGGACGAAGTGCGACAAGAGCTGCTCGCCATCACCCCTTTTACATATGTCGGCTACACAAGGTGTTTGTGAGAAGGCGGGGGTGGGGGAAGGCTGCGCGGACGATGTCGAGGTCCGGTAGAGGGCCAAAGCGGCTGCGTTGTGGGCGGGCACAATGGTGCTTTCTTGGTGGGGCAGAGTCGTCGTCGCCGTCGTTGTTGAGGTCAGGGGAACAAAAGCTGCCGTTTTGGCGACTCCCTCAGCAGCAGTCGTAAGGCGATGGAAGGTGTGCAGGGACGGATGCAGTTGCACGACTTGATCTCCCCACCCACCCTCTCTTGCACCACTCTCCCAACTCATTACCACCGCCACCTCCCACACACACACACACACACACACGCACACTCGCTGGACAAAATATGCATGTAGCCGCCACAGCAGCGATCGAACAAAGGAGGCTTTGATGAAACCCCCAATGCTTCTTGAGACCCCCACGCCTGCCACTCACGTCATGGTGAGGCGGCACTCTTCTTCTGCCTGTCGGTCCTCGCTGTGGACGACGTGGATGTGGTGAGGTGTGCGCCGTGTGCGTGTGGGGGGGGGGGGGGGTGTAGGGGGCGGTGGTGATGAATTTGGTGAGTGGTGCAAGAGAAGGCGAAAGAAGCCAAAGGCCGGAAGGGGACAAAGACGCGCGGCGCACAGACAGCGGAAGCAGCGACCCCTCCCCTCCCCCCTCACCATCCATCTCGCTGACGTAGGCCTTGCCTCCACGAGTCGTACTGATGTCAGCACCCGCTGGACAAAGGAACGCTAAAGCATGGGAAAGTCACGGCGGAGGAGGGTGGACGAGGAGAGGAGGCACGTGCCGGCCTGAAATCGGCGTTCGCTCAAGGCGATCATCTCTCTCTCTCTCTCGCTCCTTCCCACAAGGTTGTGGCAGAAGCTGCCGCACCACCTCCTCTCGATTTGGTCTTCTCCCGCTTGCTAATAAGTTGTCGTGCAGCTCTACGTATTCCACGCAGAGACCGCTCACGTTCGCCTCGACCTCAGTCGCTATCGCCCCCTCTCTCTCTCTCTCATTGGCATGCAAGCGTACCAATTACAACCGACACACTGGTAGTCTTATCAACTCATCCGCCACCACCACCGCCCCTCTCGCCCTGCCCCCGCCCCTTTCCGTCGACCCACCGACCCTCGCACACACACGCGCACACCGACGCGCCGAGGAGGAGATACGCACATTGAAAGGAAAATAACGGCAAAGCAGTCAAACAGCGAACACAGTTGCCTCTTCCGCTCACCCCCCCCCCTCCTCCATTCACATCCGAGTACAGCAGCTATGTCGTACCCACCGACAGAGACGGGTGTGCTCAGCAACGACAGTCTCTTTTCCGACTCGGTCAATTTCGATGCAGCAGAGAAGCCCATCTCTGCTGCAGATGTCCACAGCGTCTATGACGCGAACGACGAGCCGCTTCGGCACGACGACCGCGGGCTGCCCACGAGTGAGGACATGATGCACGCCGGCCCGCGGTACCCTGAAGAAGAGCCTCCAGGGCCGCCGCCACCACCGGTAACGAACGCCTTCATGAAGCCACGCAAGACAGCCACGAAGTCACCACAGACGTGGGTCCCAGTGAACCTGCAGGTGCCCGAGGACGACCCGGAGGACGAGTTCGACATTGGCACCGCGCAGAAGCCCGTGTACGAGAGCCCCGCAGGACACGCTACTACCGGTGGTGCCGCTGCGCCGAAGGTGCAGTTCATGAACGGCGAGCCCGACGTCGCAGGCGAGGTGACAAATTGCTTCGAGGAGCCCGGGCTGCTCTACCGCATCGTCGACCGACCAAACAAGATGTGGACCTTCTACAACGACAGTCGCTCCTTCGAGGTCCACGTGGTGTGCACCTTTGGCAAGCACAGCAAGATCACGTCGCTCGAAAACACCAAGATGACGCGCGATGACGACTCGGGCGAGTACGTGGTGGAGGTAACCGTCTACCCTGGTGAGACGGAGCCCTTCATCAAGGGCTTTGTGAACGGCTTCGCGAGCAAACTGAGAGCGCTGCCGCTGTCGCAGGAGTACTTCCAGAGCCGCAGCGTGACGCAAAATAAGGAGGTGGTGCAGGTGGAGATGGACGCCATTCGCGCCGTCGCCGGCGACGAGACGGACGCGGAGCGCATTCTACAGATCTGCCTGGCGAACAACCTCCCCTTCGTTGACCTCTCCTTCCCACCCGTGCAGTCGTCCATCGACTCCGGGGCATCCAAGTCGTTCAAGCAGCTGCCGTGGGGTCGGCCGCGCATGTACGTGAAGCCGGAGACGCAGGACCAGATCCGACTGTTCCGCAACGGTATCTACCCCGGCGACGTAGAGCAGGGCGAGCTGGGCGACTGCTGGCTTATATGCGCGCTGGCCACACAGGCCGAGGACCCGACGGCGGTCATGCAGATGTTCCGGCACCCGAAGGGGGCCGTTGTGGCGAGGCGCGAGCGGGCCATCGGTGCGTACCGCGTGTCCTTCAACAAGAACGGCCTCTGGCGCAGCATCCTCGTGGATGACTACTTCCCTGTCGTCGCCGGCGTGCCGGCCTTCGCGCACAGCCGCGACCTGTGCGAGCTGTGGCCGGCCGTTCTCGAGAAGGCATTTGCCAAGATGCACGGTAGTTACGCGATGATTCAGTCCGGTGACCCGATGCACGCGCTGACAGACATGACAGGCTTCCCGAGCATGCGCATCGACGAACTGTTTGCCAAGGCAAAGGAAAACAGCGGCCGCGACCTGGAGCCGAAGATGATCCAGTGGCTGAAGAAGGGCTATCAGGTCATCCTCACGACCCCCGGCAAGGCACCGGCGATCGCGCCGGACGCACAAAGCTCTCCTGACTTCTCTGATCAGCCCGAGATGGAGGAGGCGCTCGCCGGCACCGGAGTTCTTCCCGGTCACGCCTACTCCGTGCTGGACGTGAAGGAGTTCAACAAGGGCCAGATCCGCCTGGTTTGTCTGCGCAACCCGTGGGTGTATGGCAGCGGCTGGACGCAGGCGTGGGGGTGGGGTACCCCGGATTGGCAACAGCACCGCGACATCGCCACCGCGTGCGGCTTTGCCAAGCACAAGGGTGACCTCAGCATCGTCTGGATGGCATTCGAGGACGCGCTTAAGTACTTCATTGGCGGCGGCGTGCTTTTCCGCGCGCCAGCGGCGCATGACGTGCGCGTGCCGATTACCTTCGCCGACTGCAAGCCCGGCACCGTCTTCCAGGTCTCAGTGAAGGCTCCGATGGATGTCACGTTCATCTTGTCGAACATGGACCACCGCGGCATGCACGCCGACGAGGCCGGCGCGGCCGAGGCCGACCCAAACAACATGGACTACCCACCTGTGATGCTCTCGCTTGCCGCGCCGGTGCCGAAAGAGACGGATGTGTATCAGGTTGTGCGGAACACCTCGACAGATATGACGCAGCCGTCGGACAACGCGTGGCTGTTCCTGCAGGCGCGCGAGATTGCCATGACATGCCACCTGGAGCCGAGCACCGCGCCGTACCTCCTCATTCCGCGCCTCATGGAGGGCGATGAGACGCTCGGCAACGGCAACGGCGGAGGTGAGGACATGCGCGACCTCGTGCATCCGATCCACTTCTTCAACGATTACTCTCACCTCTTCCCGGATGTGTCGGACGTGAGCACGAAGGAGATTGCCGTGACGATCGGCTTCCAGGCGGACGAGGAGATTGGCGATCATGTTGTCGTGGCCATGTGCAAGATGAGCGGAGCCAACGCCGTCTTCGAGAACTTCCCGAAGTTCCCGACAGACGACGTGGGGTCGCAGGAGGAGGAGTTGTACTTCCAGACCAAGGCGAGCAACTGCGGCTATGCGCAGGAAAAGGCTGGCGCGGTCATATGCTGAGATCACTGCAACCTCCTCTCAATGCTTTTTCTCTCTTCAATGTCTGTTCCTTGAAGAGACGAGGAAGGTGTGCGTGCTGGAGAGGGGGGGGGGGAAGGGGGCAATAAAGCACGACCACCGTTGTCATTGTCAACGCTGTGCGGAGTCTTCGATGGCAGAGGAAGGGGGTGGGCAATTGCGCCATGGCAGGTAAAACGCGTGTAGTGCTGGCGGTAGAAGAAGGGGCTCTGAGAGCGAGAGGGAGGGGGGTAGTTGGGGTAGGGGGTCTGCGGGGGATAAGCCTCTACTGTTTGCTCTGGGAGCACATCATGACTCCCGGTGCTACTCACTTCTACAGACGCCCATCCACACACCCACCCACACACACGCACACACGTCGATCCCTGTTTTTCCTCTTCGTCGCCACCACCGCCACCCTTCCCTCCTCCCCTCCCCCTCGCTTTCCCCCATCATGCACCACCCTAACTAGGGCAAGAGAAGCAGGAAGGATGAGGATGAGTGCTGGGCCTTCGTAGCCGCCGCCTCCCTCCCTCTCTCCACTCGAATTGCTTTTCA
>NC_009297.2:142454-177732 GCF_000002845.2 Leishmania braziliensis MHOM/BR/75/M2904 | reverse complement strand
TCGTGCTTCCCTTCCCTTTGGCCTTGTGTCCTCCTGCCCCGGTGGTTGCCGGGGGTTGTGTGTGTTTTCGCATTTTGCCCCGCCCGTCACCTCGACTGTTTCTTCTCCATTGTGTGTCTTCGTTGCCGTGCTGGTAGTGGTGCGTATGTCGTCGCCCTCTCCCCTTTTTACATCCATTTTCCCGCTAAGCGTCTCCGCCCCCTCTTCTTGACAGCGATTCTCTTCGATTGTTTGCCTGTGTGGGGGTACCTTCCCACATAGACAACACGCAGCTTACAGTTGATGCAACTTGGGGCCCTCTTATACGTCCTCTTCTTCGTCTGTGTACGTCGCCCTGTGGCTGGGTATCCATCAACGGGTCTCCCTGTGCTGCTCAATACTCCCCCTCCCCCTCTGACGGCGCATCACACTGTCGCGATCCTTCTTTGAAGTAATCGAAGTTCGACGTGCAAAACACACGCACACACATCCACCCACCCACCCTTCATCATGGATGCACCCGCAGTAGTGTGTGTGTGTGTGTGTGTATCCACAGGTGCCAGCCACACCATGCAGGCAGATGCACGCTATTCCATCGCAGGCAAGAAAGAGGTCTCACTGGGCCATCCATTCATGGTGTGGCTGGCATGCGTGTATGGACTCATCCTGCCTTGGCATCGTTCCTCATTTCATGTCTGCCTCCACCTCGCCCACCCTCGCCTGATGTACCAAAAATACGTTGTTGTTGTTCTCTTGGACCTTGACCCCCCCCCCTTCCCCTCCCCCTCCCCCTCCCTCCTCTGTGTGTGTATGTGTGTTGATGAGTGCCACTCACTGTGTGTCTCCTCCTGGCTTTTTTTTCCTCTCTTCTCGTCATATCCTCTCTCTTGATCCCCCCATCCGCCCGGTCACCCCCCCCTCCACTCATCCAGACACACTCATCCCCCCTTCCCTTGCTGTGTGTGCATCTGATACTCGATGTGTCTGTGCCTGTGCGTGGGTGTGTCGGCGCTCGTTCACGTTTTACTCGCACATTGATGTCGAGGTCTCCCTCCCCCTCCCTCCTGCCTGTTCGCCTCTCCATTGTAGCTGTTCCCCCCTCCCCCCACACACACACACACACTCGTTGCCCCTTGTGTTTGGCAGCGCTGTTCGTTGGCACGGAGGAGCCGGTGTGTCGTTCTCTGTCATGAAGGGTGGTCACTTCCCTCCCTCTGCGTCACATCATATGCCCCCCTCTCTTCCTCCTATTTTGCTTCGCAGCTTTCGTTTTCCTCTCTCTCGTTGTAGGTGCCTGGTGGGGGGGGGGGGGGGGTGCAGCCTAGTAGCCGAGTAGTATGGAAGGGGCGCCCCCCCTTCTCCACACGCCCACACCGACACCCACAGAGAGAGAGAGACACACACGGGTGCATACACCCCATCATCCTGGTGCGGAGAGCGCAGAGGAGAGGTGAGACGATTCCAAAGCAGAAAAAAAACAAAGGTGCTACGCGGAAACTGGCTGCTTCGGCGTGCTCGCCATCTGACGAGCACGCCGAAGCGGCCGACAAGGAGAAGCAAGTCCCCCCCCAAGTGGAGGAACATGTAATGCCGGTGGGCGCCCTTCTCCTCTAGGCCGCCCCCTCCTTTTCCTCCGCCATGTCGTATGCACAGGCCCAAGCGCGCGAGCACACGCGCCTGTTGCGGTGCTCGGCGGTGCCCTTGGATGTGTGTGCGTGTGTGTGCTGACTCCACTTACTCCGATGGAAGCGTGGAAAGGAAAGGAGGAAACGCCCTAGAGCGGGAGAGTGACCGACCCATGTCTCCTGCTGCGCTCTTACTCGTTTCTCTCGCCTTCCGCTCTCCTCTCTCTCTTTAGTTGTTTGCTCGACACGTCTGGTACCCATACCCCCACCCATTCCTTCGCCATCACTACCCCGAAGGCATTGTGGTGAGTCGCCGCTCCCATTCCTCACCCTCCTCTCTCTCCGCTCCTTAACACCACGCAGTATCACCTCGTTCGCAACGCGCACGCTCTCCTACCGCTGCTGTTGCAACTGCCTGTTTGTTGCTCGAGTGACGCGGACGGCTCCCTTGAGATCACCTTCTGACTGCGCGCATACGTCTGTGTGTGTGTGTGTGTGTGTGGCTCTCATAGTCCCTCTCTCCCCAGCCTTGAGCGGCGGCTGCTGCTTGTGCCGCACTGATACACATACTGCCTGCCCATCAGCTACGTGTATTTCTTCTTACTCTTTTCCTTCTTGTATCGGTGCAGCCGCTACTTCCCCCCCCCCCTCCCCTCCCCTCCCCTCCCTTCCCTTCCCTTCCCCTTAAGCAAACCGATACCGGGCGCGGTGTTTTCCCCTCTCTTTACTTTCCTGTACTGTATTACTTACCTCCTCCCTCTCTTGCCATTTTATGTTGTCTCTCTCTCTCTCTCTGCGCTGCTGCTGATATCTCACTGATTTTGGCTCCGTTTGCGTGGTTGAGTTGGACAGAGTGAGACACGCGCACGTTCTTGTCAGGCCCTCTGAGTGCGTGCGTGCGTGTGTGTGTGTGTATGTAGCTTCGCTGTGGGTCAGCCACCTCCTCGCTGCTTGAACCGCCAGTCTCCTCGAGTAACACATATATGTCTGTGGTGGCTGGGGAGTGGGGGCGGGTGGCTTGAAGGCTTTGCAGTCGCGCAGTGAATTTGAACATCATCGCTAACACGCATCACTGCCAGCACACACACACACACTCTCTCCCCCTCCCCCTCCCCCTCTCTCCCCCATTTCAGCCCGTTCAGTCAAGGGACGGTGTCCGGCAACAAAATCGCTTTCTCGGTGGAAGACACGTAGCCGCTGAAGGGGAGGGGGGGAGGGTCACACACAGGTGTGGCAGGGGTGTCATGGCAGTGCACATTAGTGTAGCAACCATGCTCCCGACAACCAGAGAAAATGGACGACATCGGCATCACCCTCATCCCCAACGATGTCAGCAGCGGCCGACGACGACGTCGTCGTCTATTGCAGGCTGCGAGCCCCCCGCCTTCGCAGTGACAACGACGGCGAGCGGCGAAAGCAGTTGTGTCCATAGCGGCAGCAGTGCGCAACCGCGCCCACGCCATCGGCGATCGCGCTCGATCCACATCACGCTTCGCAAGACGCGCTCCGGCAGCCGCCCTGTGAGCGCGCAGCGCGGCAGCTTGACAAGCATGAGCCGCGACCTCGGTGCTGCCTCGTCTGCCACAGGTGGTGCCAGAGGGCGGACCCCCAATACGCACCAGTACCACGGCAGCATCGAAAGTCCCTCGGGTGCGTCTGGCGATGCAGCTTCACCCGCCTCAGCTGCGACAGCGGCCGGCACACCACCAGGCTCAGCGTGCGGAGCAGCGTTGGTGCCCTTCACGTCCCCTGCCGGTGGTGGCTTTGTCTCACCTAAGCTCACCCCACGCCACCATGGCGCAGCGTCCACCTCACCCAGAGTCCCGGCCGGTGGCGCACACCAAGCGCCGCTGTTCGACGGCGTGGCCAACAGTAACAACAACATCAATAGCTGTGGCTCCTCCCGGATGATGAACTCACTGAGCTACACCCCGTACATCCTTCATACGCACGGGCGCAGCGGGGACGGCACAGTGTCGGATGGCACAACAGCCGCGGCGGCAGGGGCCACGAATGTGGGGTCCTCGTCGTCATCCATGGTGGGTGGCGCCGGCGGCAGCAGTAGCAGTGTCGGCCCATCCTCAGGCAGCTGTGTGCCGACGGTCCACGGCTTTGGCTACTTTAATACCTTTATGAACGCGAATCATCCATACGACATGAAACAAGCACTATTGCCACCGAACATGCGTGACCGCGCTCTGGGCCACGACGCGGCACACAGTGACCAGGCAGCGGCGGCTACGGCAGCGCACCGCCGGCCCTTCTCGTCGGGTGCGATGCCACGTCGGAAAGGCATCTCCTCCGGCAACCACGGGCGAGTTTACTGTCACCCCTCGGTGTTCAGCCCGCAGGCCGTCTCGCAGGTGAGTCACGCTAACGGCTACAGAGGTCGCCTGCGCAGCAACAGCATGAGCAGCTACAACACTCCTGTCGACGTCTATAACGGCAGCAGCCACTGCCGCAGCCCGACAGCGATGCAGCGTCTGAATGACTTTGTGTTTCCCTATCCAGAAAGCGCCTCGGGGGCGCCGCAGCAACAACCTCATCAACCACAGCCAGGCCATCCACCGTCGTCTGCATGGTGTGGTCACCTGTCCAACATGCCGACTGTGAACCTGGAGACCTCGCCTCGCCTTTGGCTATCTGCAGCCCACACCGCCGTGCAGGGCCAGCAGGAGCAACGCTGCCGCCACCATCGCGCGCGCAGCTACACAGTGGGAGGTCATGTTCGCAG
Source organism: Leishmania braziliensis MHOM/BR/75/M2904 (assembly GCF_000002845.2). Lineage (NCBI taxonomy): Eukaryota > Euglenozoa > Kinetoplastea > Trypanosomatida > Trypanosomatidae > Leishmania > Leishmania braziliensis. The sequence continues at coordinate 173,394 of NC_009297.2, read as the reverse complement.
CAACAGCGGCTGTGGCAGAGGTGATATCGTGGCTGCTCACATCACGGCAGAAGCCACAACGAACGGTACTAGCGTCAGTGTCGGCTACGCGGGCAACACTGCCCCCTGCACCCCGGACCGCCCAATCTCCCTCGCCCCCTCGATCCCCGCTGCAGCAGTGCCGGTAGCCGGCGCCATGGCGACGACGGCAGGGGGTCTGTGCTCCCGCACTTCCACCCTGATTCATCACTCCAGCGTGAGCACGGCGGCATCCTCCGTGGCGACAACGATACCGACTGTCATGACCACGTTGCCGGCAGCGCCGTCCCTTCCGGCACACGCAACGAACAGAATCTCCTCTGCCGTTACACATGCGATGACGCCACAGGCGCGGCAGCCAGCCAAAGCAGCAGTGGAAGCTGCTGCAGCGGAGGGTACCAGCGCGCCGCGGAGCACCCGCGTCATCGCAGACTTGAACCCCAGCGCCTTCTTCGGGAGCCAGCGTAGCGTATCTTCAGACATAGTGAACGGTCTCGATGACTCTGTCGACAGCGTGCGATGCGGCAGTTTGCCGAGCCCGAACACATCAGCGACCAACGTGGTGGGCAGCGCGAGTGGCACGCCGGACCGCTGCAACCACGGGACTTCCACAGCGGCTGGCCGCTACGGTGGCACGGCTGCCTTTGCCTCCTCGCACCGCTACGCCAGAGACAGCATGGCAAGTGAGAATAAGGCAGACGACAAAGACCGCCGCCATAGCGCTCTCCTCTGTCGCTGCAGCACAACACTCACGAACACGACGACGGACGAGAACGAGCAGCAGCACGCGACTCAACTGTTGGTCATTGAAATGCTTCGCAGAAATGGCATGAGAAGGAAGAGCAGCACGGGCGGTGGCGTCGGTAACGTCAATGTTGCTGCGGTGCTGAGTCGTGCGCGCTCCGCCCGCACGAATGCGACGTCAGCAGCGGCCGCCGCTGCGACCGATATCGGCGGCTCGCCGACGACCGCCATCGAGCGCTGGCGTGCTCAGGAACAGCAAAAGAAAAGGGAAGGAGTGCAGCAACACCGGCTAAGTGCTCAGCAGTGGCGTGAGGCTTTTCGCAGGCTCCAGGAGAAGCGTGTGCGGTGGCATATGCGCGGCTACATTGGGCGTGGCACATCTGGTGTGGTGTACGAGGGTATCCTGGAAGACTGCGAACGCACCCCAGTAGCGGTGAAGGTGCTGGAGGTCGGCGTTCCCATGCCGGTGGACCTTGACACCTCCGGCAATGGCGACGACAGCAAGAGCAGCAGGCAGACGTCGTACACTGCAATCCGCGGCACCGCCAAAAGCGCGAGCGCTGCCGCTTCCGAAGATGAAACGTACATGTCGCCCTCCCAGCAGGAGGCGCTCCTCGTGCTTCTACGCGAGGTGGAGATGATGGAGAAGCTGCACCACGAGAACATCGTCACGTGCGTGCGCTGCCAAGTCACGCCAGTGCAGGACCGATATCTTGAATTACGCCAGCAGCAGCAGCAGCAGCAGCAGCAGCAGCGGCGGCGCGGCGGCAGCAGCAGCGATGACAATTGGCTCTCCGCCGTAGCAGTAGCTGGGAGAGGCGGAGAACGGGTCGGTGAGCCGCGGCACGACAGCGGCGGCACTTCCTCCGGCGAAAACCAGTCGCCGCTGCTCAACGCCGCCGCCCGCATCCCCGTCCAGGTGGAGATCGTGATGGAGCTGTGCAACCGCGGGACCCTCTCCAGCGTAGTTCGCCAGACGCCTGGCGGCCAGCTCCCGGTGCAAGTCGCTCGACGCTACCTGCGGCATGTCCTCAAAGGCCTCGCCTATCTCCATCACAGTAACTTCATTCACCGGGACGTGAAGGGTGACAACGTTCTCATCAGCGCCGCCGATGTAGCGAAGTTGGCGGACTTTGGGTGCTCACGGCGCATCATGTTGACGAACAACGTCTATGGCGCCACTGACAGCGAGGGGGTCACTAGCAGCATCGCCACCACACGCACGGCTGCTACAGACTCGCGTTTCACGACCATAGTGGAGTACCAGTGGTTCGATACCACCGGTGTGGCAAAGACGATGGTCGGTACGCCCATGTTCATGGCACCGGAGATCATCCTGGCCTCGGGGACGCCATCCATGAAGATGTCAACCGCGAGCTCTCCAACGTCGTCGGTCGGCGGAGGCAACAATGGCGGGCCCGGGAGCGACAGCAAGGCCACGTCACCGCCAGCCCCGGTCGGCTACACGGCCTCGGCAGACATCTGGTCCTTTGGGTGCCTCGTCCTGGAAGTCTTTGGCCGCACACCGTGGCCGACGTCGGGGAGCAACGCCTACCACCTCATGAAGCAGATCGAGCAGTCGGTTGCCGACCTCCCGCCTGGAGTGCCACATGATACACCGGCGGAGCTTCTGAGTCTGCTACGCTGCTGCTTCCACCGCGACCCGCACCGTCGCAGCACGGCGCGCGCACTGCTGCGTGCGCCGTGGATGATGTGCAAGGACGAGGAGCTGGAGGAAATGCCACCGCGCAGACGCTGTTAGTGGTGTGGTTAGTTGTTCCTGCTGCAACTCGGCGACACGCATCAGCCTGCAGAACACAGCCTGGGTCTTGGTGAGCTTAGCGCGTTCGTACTGAGAGGTCAGCGGAGGGGGGAAGGAGGGAGAGGGGGGGCTCTTTTCACTCTTGCGCTCCCTCCCTCCCTCCCTCCCTCCCTCCTCTCTCGCGATATGTGCCCATTCCTGATGCGTGTGTGTGTGTGTGTGTGTGTGTGTCTCCCCATCATTTCTGTCGACGACTCCCCTCGCTCTCTCACGTGGGCCTCCGTTCATCCTGTACGGCCTTCCTTCTATTCTCACCCGCCTCTTCCCCTCCTTTTCCAGAGAGAGAGGGAGGGAGGGAGGGAGGGAGGGGGTGGCGCTCACATACACCCGTACATCGGAGGCACATTCTTCGCTGTAAGCCAGTGCGTCCCCCTCACTCGGCTGGCTGTCGTGTCGAAAATGGGTTGTGTGGAATGCAGCCCTTGAAGAATAAAACATTAAAAATTGGAATGTGGACCGTGGCGCCGCTGTCGTTGCAGAGATGCACATCTGCGTGTGTCGCCGCCGGCCTCTCTCTCTCTCTCTCGCGGCTGTTTACCCTCTTGGGTCCCGAGCCATCTCTCCCGTCTTTTCGCTCGTTTTATTTTCGTGTTTTGGGGTTGCCATCTGTGCCCGGGGTTAGTGCGTCAATGCCCGGGGTCCCTCTCCTCGCGTAGCTGTGGTCGCTCTTGTCTGCTTGCCAAAGCGTAGCGATGAGGCGATTCGTGCGATTGACGGTGCTGCTGAGCATCATTGTTCGAACCCTCCGCCCTCGCCCTACAGCCCAACCTCGCCTCTCTACCCACTCTTTTCTTCTTCGCTACTCTCATGTGATAAATCGTCTGCTCTGAGGGGGATGAGGGTGTGTCCTGTTTGGTGGTGATTGCAGCGTGGGCTCTTGACTCTGTTCCCTCACCCTTTCTCCTCCTCTCTCCCACGACTATGTCTCGCTTTTTCGCGGCCACTGCTACGTCTGTGTGTACATGTCTGTACATGTGTGGCTGTCCGTCTAGGTGAGGCTTATGGCCGCCACCGCCTCCTTCCTCTCTGTTTCGTTTGCCTTCCTCCCCCCCCCTTTAGTCCACCGCCACTTGCCAGCTCGTCTCCCATCCTCTCTTCCGTGCACACACACACACACACACACACACACATACATTCTGTCATTTAGCGTTCTTGTGGTTTTCTCACTTACAGCGCCTGCTGCTGTTGTGTGTGTGTGTGTGCACTTCTCTCTCGTTACTCCACATTCATCCATCTCCCTCCCTCCCTCTCTCCCCCTTTTCTTCAGCTTCTCTGCTGTTGTTCTGAGTTTCACTCGCTCTCGTTTCGCATGCACGAGACACCACAGAGGTCGATTGCCCCTCCTCCTTTCTGTTGTGTGCGTGTGTAGACCATCGTCGTCTCTCCCTTCTTTGACATCATCGTGATCTCCTCGAAGTCTCATCTTGCTGGCTTTCTGACCAGCCCCCACCCTGTCTGTCTGTCTGTGTGCGTCTCTGACGGTTACTCTTCATTTCTTCTTTTAACTCCTGACGTTGTTATAAATATTGCGTAGCTCGCTGTCACAAGTTTACCGCTTCTTCGAGCGGCGTGTATGCCGATGTGAACTAAATTGAGCGATTGCGCTTGGCGTCCCTCGCACAGTTACGCACTCCCTCTCTCTTTCGCGATCGCCTTCTCGCTCCCTGAGGCACCAAAGCGTTTTCCCCCTCCCTACCCGCGTTGGTCTGCTTGTGCTCTTCGTTCGCGGTTTCCTCATTCTCTTTACTGCTCTCTCCCCCCCCTCTCGTACTCCCGCTACTAAACCACTGCGCCCCCGCTTCCCTCTCCTCTCCTTCCCTCTTGGTGGGCGCCTGCCCACTTTGGAGTGGATGGAAGCTGCACTGCTAACTCAGCACGGGCGTCACAGCAGCGAAATCCGCAGCAGCGCATACATGGAGAGAGAGAGAGGTTGAGAGTGGGCGCACGCGTACATGCATGGGATACCCTCGAGCCACCTCCTCTCCTCTGCTCTTCTTGTGGGAGAGCGGGGGGGGGGGGGGGTCTTACGAGCACGTCTGTCGTGCGCTGTGCTGAGAACTCTGCGGAGGGCACTCAAGGCAGCGATGGTGTTGGCCGGCTGGTGGCGCCGCGGAGGCTGCGGACAAACAAGCGGCTTTGAGCAGAAAGGGGGAGAAGACACCCACACGGCCAACATGACGTGACGGTGTCTGAAGGGGAAGGGGGGAGGGAAGGGCACTGCCACTGAGCACACCGCCCTGTGTGTGGGCATAGACGTAAGGCCTTCCTCGCACTTCGGCTTGAGGGGGAAGCGGTGCTGCTCATCCCCTCCCCCTCTCTTCGCCCCTCCATGCACGAAACGGCCCGCTAACTTTTCCGAGAACTTCGGGGGAGTACATGTGCGCGCAAGGGAAGTGGTAGGAAGGGGTGTGCCGGGGGAGGGAAGGAGGAGTAAGTGAAAGGTGGGCCTGAGAGAGCCACCTCGCATCGTCCTCCGCGACCTCTCACCACACTTGCAGCACCAAACTTCCCCACCATGACTGTTCCTTTGGTCCTCTGTTGTGCTTGAAGCCGCTCCGTCTCTCCTCTCTCTTTCGCAGCCACTGGTTGTCTGTCGGTCTGAGTGCCTCTTGCGTACCAACGTCTCTGGCGGGGCGGGGGGAGAGAGTGCGGAGGACATGACTCTCACTCACCTCAGTTTGTGCCATTCATCGTCAACACTCGAGACAGGGCCTAAACAAATTCGTTTGTTTTCCCAGCGGTTGCCCTGAAGCTCCCGCATTGACACTTCGCCATCCACCGCTGCAACGAGCACCTACACCACACAGCGAATGGTAGCAGTTGCCGCAGCCTCAGTAGTGGAAGGCCGTCAGTTTTGCTTCGCCGCCGCCGCCGCCGCCACACACACACACACCCCTCCTCCTCCTCCTCCTCCTTCTCTCCAACTTGTGCATTTTCTTCAGTCTAGCGTCGGTGGGCGTTTGGGCGCACGGCCGCAGCCTTGCGGATGTGTGTTTGTTTTGCTCGTCTGCTTCGCTCCTCAGTCTTTCGCTTCTCACTTTTAAACACGTCCCTCTCTGCCTCTGCCTCTCTACGGCTCTCCGTCATCGTCGCTAGTGTCCTACTCAGCCACCATCCTACCTCCACCCTCTCGCGCACACGCGGGCCCATAAGTCTACACCTCCGAGAAGCTACAGTGTAAAGAGAGAGAGAGAGCTCGCGACATCGTCAACGCTCATCAGCGAAACGCACGAGAAGAGAAGCACCAGTTTTAGAGGGAATGAGAGATGCACGCAACACGACGTCCAGGCGCCGCGCAGCGGCGGCCACCGTCGTGTCATGCCCGCACGGCTGAACCCTTTATTCTCCGTCGACGACCATCACCACCAGCGGCAGCGGTGCTGCAGCGCATATATGCGCTCGTGTGTTTACCATGACATCCGTACCTGCCTCAGCCGCCATGGCCGTACACCCGCTATGCCTCGCCATACGGGGCCGCCGTGTACTCCGCAGAGGAAAATGTGTTTTTTTAGGCGCTTGTTTACGCTGACAACGCCAGCGCGGGAGCCGATGACCTCGTCGTGCTCGGTGGCGCAGCCAGGTACGGCGTGGTGCACTGGTACGCCGACACAGGCAGCACCCACAGCAGCGGTGGGAACACGCTACTCCAGCGGCAGGAAGTACGAGTCGGAGCTGTGGTGCTGGAGATGCAGAGCCCCAGCAGGTTGAACAGCTCGGGCACGCCGCACACACAAGAAAGCCTTCCGCAACGGCTCGTGCAGACGACAGCGGCTGGGATATCATCCACAGCAGAGGCCTCCGCAGTCAGGGCCGTGTACACGAACTTCGCCGCTGAGGCAGACCGGAAAACGCACCCTGGCCTGATTGCGATGCGCGCCAGTGGAGAGTGGGCCCTGCTGGCGTCTGCAGCGCCGACACGCACGCTCGCGTGCTCCTTCAAGACGGACTTCACAGTGCAGCCAGCCGATGGTGGCGACGAAGAGCATTGGCGGTGCGGAGCTGCCTGATATTCGAATGCAGGACGGCCTCACGGGGATTTCTCTCTTCGACGACAGCGAGGACGTCTCCATCACCGATGCGCACTACATTGTCCTCTCTCAGGGTCTCATCCGCTCCGTGGCGGCTCCGGCGACGTACGTGCTGTGCTTCCAGCCACAGAACCACCTCGACTGGCGCGTCGCACCAGGTATCTCGCTCGTCGTGAAGACGCACGTGCGCCGCCCGACGGTGTATGGCTACTTCTCTTCGGACGGCAGCGAGGATATGGCGCTTCTGACGGCGCTGGCGCCTAGCAAGGTGGCGCTGGAGTGGAGCACAGGCGAGGAGAACATGGTGAACGTTGTCGGCACAGCTGGCCGGCAGGTGTCGTTGGCGCTGTGGTGTCTTCCAGCGCCAAGGAACAGCAACAGCAGCAATAGCGTAGGGGTGGAAGAAGAGTTGGTGCCTTGCGGAGATCGCTGGCGAGTCATGTTCGTGAAGCCGATGGACAACGACGAGGACCCGTGCTTTGCTGGCGCAGAGGCCGTGTCAGACGACGCTGTGTGCGGGCCCTACGTGCTAGATTTCGGTGCTCTAACGCTGCCGTATACGCTGAGCACGCCAGTGGGAGGCAATGGCGGTGATTCGGTGCCGCTGATCATCCCAAGCATGACGCAGCCATGGATCATGTGCCTCGAAACGGGGCTGGAGGGGTGGCGCGAACCAGTGCACCCGATGTTTCAGCTTCGGTACACGCACGCGATGCCGACCGGCTTCCGCGTGAAGCTTGACGACGCTTAGGAACACGATGGCGCCGGGGCAGACAGTGTGACAGGCATGCCCATCGGCGGAAATACCACGCTCATTCTCTATGCACCGGACAGCAGTCAGTTGGTTTACCTGAGCGGCTACGGTATCGAGCATGATGGCCGGCTGCGGTTTGGCGCACACTGCGAGGAGACGATGCCACCACCAGCACCCTTCAGCTCCCAAGCTGGAGTCGACAGAGGCGGCGGAGTGGACCTAGTGAATTTCACCTCGAGCGGTATGGCCGACTACCTCCAACACGTTGCTGCCCGCCAAATGCTGGCAAACACGCGCCTCTACACCGATCCGCTCCCGATCGACGACGACAACGTGTATCGTTCATCTGGCATGCAGGTGCTTCTCTCCACCACCTGCAGCTACAACTCGCACGGTATTCCGCTGTTGACCGCCTCTGTTTCGAACATGCTGACCTTGACGAAGCGCCATACGGGCATGGCAACACCGCAGCGCCTGCACATGTGCATCCGCGACCCGGAAGCGGCTGTCGTGGTGGCAGCGGTGTGTCGGAGAATGATGTCGGCGTGGCTACAGAATTCTTCGTGGATTCTGGGGTATACTACTGCGTGATGCCTTTGCAAGTGGCTCGAGTATCGCTGCACGCGTGGACGCCTACGAACGCAATGCGGGCGAACTTGATCGAGTACGTGGTGTTGCGCCGTGGTACCATGGAAGATCTGCTGCTGTCGCTGCTGCTCGAGTCGACGGCAAAGCACCTGGACGGCTGTGACCATTGCGGACAAGCTCCGAGGACGAACTCCTCCAGCGTCTCGAGCTGAACCCGTCTGCACTCTCGCTGCTTTCCCTGACTCGCTTCTACGTGGGCCAGCAGTGCTACCGGCCTGCGGAGTCACCGGATCCAGCCAGCGCTGTCTCACCCTACGTGTCCCTCCTACGCGGGTATGCAGCTCATCTTTGGCGCCGACAGAATCACCGGGTCGCCGCTGCCCTTGTGCGGGATACAGCAGTAGCCGTCGTCGCCATCGCCGACATACAGCCTTAGCAAGACCCTCGTCGCGGCGCTGCCGAGCGGCAACGCCTATGACGTCCCGCAGCACTGTCTGCTTCTCTGCTGATGGTGGGCTGCACTACCTCTCCGTTGGCATCGCGTACTTCACGGAAGACTGGGCCCCCACCCTGCGCGTCACGCTCAACACCCAAAACGACGAGGAGACAGGCGAGGATACTCGTGAAGGGGTGGACGCCTCCATGGCGGCGACTCCGACGGCGAACGCGATCCGCGTCTACACACAAATCAGCACGATGCGCGGACTTCTCGACACGCGCTTTGTCAACCCCAACACCCTGCCGCCATGGACTGCGATGGGCAATCATACAGATGCGTGCGTGCTGGCCGATCTTGGTCAGCTGACGACAGTGATGCTGTGGACTGGCTTCGTTGGGCGACAATGGCTTCACCATGGACGGGCTGCTCTACCTGCCCGCCGCATCGTCTGCAGGGGCCAGTCCCTCGGGCCGTATTCCCGACGACGAGTCGCAGCCACACCTACTCCGCTTCTCCCTGGACAACCGTCTGCAGAATGTTTCGACCAATATGACCGTGACACTGTGGTGCCCTGCTCCCTCACGTGCTACGGCGACGCCACTTGGCCTGCTTCAGGCTCGCCCTACCTTGGCTACACCTCCACCTCCCTAGCGCTCTTCCAGGAGGCGATGGCGGCCGCACTTGGCGTCGACCCGTCAGTGGCTGTCGTTCAGTTGTACATGTCCAGCTTTGTGGCCCTGCCCAAGGCAGCCGCATCGCTCCACGCTGTCGAGTCCGCAGCCGTGGCCGCCGTGCAGGCGCGTCACCGCGCCGCAGGAGCTATTTTTGCGGTCTAGAGGCTGCTGCTACCCCCATGGAGAACGCAACGGGAGACACGCAGCCGCTGCTGTTGCCGACCTACACACCGGTGCCCAGCATTAGCGCGGATGCGGTTGCCCATAACGCCAAAGTGAACACGTCGACTCTGTCCACCTCGTCTGACCTGCTCTACCGTAGTGTGCAGCTTCTCCGAGGTAATCGGAGGGGTCCGATCCTTTTCTCCACCTTGGCACGCGGCCGTGACGCCGCTGCCGCCGCCGCCGCCGCCGCCGTATCGCTGAACTCGCTGATTGTGAACTTTACGCTGCGCAACGGAGTCGACTTGCATGCCGCGAATGCGACCATGTCGGATGCGCTTCCTTTGACCCCGCCCCAAGAAGTGGCGTGGCGAAGCCTGTTCCTGAGCATCCCGCACACCACGCTGAGCCCGGGCCCGGCGCTGGCTAACAAGGATATAACAGCACCACGTCGAAGGTCCAGTGGTGGGTTATTCTGTTGCTAGTCATCGCCTCAGGGATCTCAGCATGTGGCGCGTACCTCGTCTACAAGAAGACACTGGAAGTCTTCCAATGCGCTGAACGAAGCGCCGGGGGGGGGTGAAGAGCATCCAATAGGCCCCCCACTCATCCATCTTTCTCCTTCCCTCCCCTCTTCGCCTCTCTCCCTTCCCTCCCTGGAGAGTCTACGACTCATCTTTGATTGCTGCTGCTGAGCGTCTACGAATAGCAAGCAGGAGAGATGGGGGGGGAAGATCCTCAATGACGATCACCACGCTAATGATTCTTTATCTCTTGTGTTGCTTCCCCTCAATTTATGTGGGTGCGTGTGTTCGGCCTCGCTCAAACACGCGGGCACTACTGACATTGTTGTCTCGTCTTTGCGCAGCTTCCTCTGTTCCTCATCTTCAACTCGTCGATCTCACTGTCTCGTGTGTAATGCCATCATGTGGGCCTGTCTACTGGGTTGCTCTTGTCCATTGTACGCGCCAGCGGCTGCGGACGTTGTTGCTGTGCTGACGTAACTCGCGCTCACTCCCTCTCTCGCTCTCTCTCTCCTGCGGCCTCCCTCCGCTCTCCCCCCCCCCTCTCTTACTCCCCCACCGCCGGCGCTCTTTTCGACTCCTTACAGCTCTCTCTGTTGTGGTTGGGCTGCTGAATACCCCCGTTCACATCTGCCCCTTCCACCCTGAATATATAATGAGGCTTGAGTTTTCTGCAACAGCGTATCATATCTGCGGTTCTTCTTCATTGCACCCCTCTCCCTTCTTACCCCTCCTCCTCCCGTCCCCCTGATGACGGGTGGAAACCTCAGCGCGTGGTCTCTCCCAGAGCCCGGCACCCCCCACCCCCACTCTCTGTGGGGAAGCCAAGCAGCCCCCCTGCCCCCACCCATGCCAAGCCTTTTCCGTTGGTGGCACAGCCCCCCACCCACCCCCGTCATGTGAGCCACCAGATGTGGACATGATGGGTAACAGAAGGGATGAGCCCTGCATCTTCGTGGAAGTTGTGGAAACGACAAACAGCGACTCCGTAAGAGCGGAACTGCACAGGTCCGCTTCCCTCAGTGGACGACATCCAACAGGTGTTGGGGACATCGCCCCAGCACAGCCTCGAAAATGGGATGGGGCCCCTCAGCTCACTAACTGACATCGCCTCCTGTTTCCCCCCCACGTCCCTTTCCGCCTCCCTTCCGCTCTCTGACGTTACCCTAGCGGTAGCGAGAAGAACACTTCACGTGCAAATCTTTGGGCTTTCATTCCTGAACATATACGCGTACACCATCAAGCTCGGCAGCGGTGTCACTCGAAGCGGCGCAGTCCCTTCCTCCTTCCCCTGGCTTTTTCGTTCTCGCTGGCACCAACTCTCCACACCACTACCCCCCCCCTCCGGCTCCCTCACTTCCTGCGCACCTCCGCTTTCCTTTTCGGTCCTACACGAGCCCACACTTGGATTTACCACTCGAACGGAACGCAAGGCCTTCCACCCTCCCGACCCAACGCCACCATCCGCTTCGCCATCGGACACTCTCGCTGCCTTCCCCCTCCTCCACCCCCTCGCCTTCTACCATTCCCCCTCCTCTCAAGCACGGCTTGCACCAGCACGATGGCGGAGCCGCTGACACGGAAGCGAACCGAATCGCTGTCTAAAATTTACTCCAAGAAGCCCATCAGCGAAGGCTACGCCCTGTGGGACCGCGACTACCTCCTCGCCGCCATGCGTGTCTTCACGTTTAAGGCGGAGGGAGCGCCGCCGTTTGTGCTCGCGCCCTATCTCGACTCCGTGGCCGAGATTACGCTGCAGATGCATGACCTCGAAGACGCCGCGGAGCAGTTCGCGATTGCCGCCGGCAAGTACCAGCTGATTGACCAGAAAGTGCTGGCAGATCTCATGCGCTTCAAGGTGACGGAGGTGTCGAGCAGCGCCGAGATCGCGCTCGAGCAGGTGCAGGCATACCTCGCAGCGCAGGATCCGCAGGCCAACGGTGGCGGCGAAACTTCGACGGCGCAGACCAAGTCCGCCTTAGCGCGCGTCTACGCGTACCTGGCGGACCTCCTGCTGGGGTCTCTGGATGAGGAGAAGCCCGACGAGGCGGTGCTAGCGCAGGCACTCACGGCGGCGGAGCTCGCCGTTCGGCTCGGCTGGGACCGAGATCACTGTGGTTGGCTAATCGTTGGCGACGTACACGCCGCCAGTGGCAACTACAAGAAGGCAAAAGAGGCGTACGGCAAGGCGCTCCAGAGGTGCCCGCACTACGCAAAGGCGCTGGAGCGGCAGACCGGCGTGCTGCAGCAGCTTGTCCGTGCCGCTGAGGAGTGTGGTGACGACGCCAGCAAGGCCGCCCTCAATAAGGAACTCTTATCGCTGTTGGACCGCAGTATCGAGGTACACCCGCTGGCGAACACGTTCCGCGAGAAAGCGTTCTTACTGAGTGAGATGGAAGGGGATGATGCAGCGCTGGCCTTTGTCGCCGAGACCCTCGAGCACCCGCCACAGGAAGAGATTGAGGTGATTGGTAGCTCGGCGAAGGAGACGACGTCGACGCTGCTGAAGGCGAAGGCAGCAATTCTAGCAGATGGCAACCAGCTGGACGCGGCGCTCGAGGCGGCGACCAAGGCTCTAGAGGTCAACCCGAGCGACGACGAGGCCAGATCGATTATTTGCGACCTACACGAGTCGATGGCATAGACGCGGTGGATGGCGCTGCTTGTCCCTCCACAACGTTGCCCCCCTCAACTGCCCATCTTCTTTATGAAGGCCTTCTTCATACGTCCGAAGCAGGCGCGGCCGCTTGGGGGAATTCTGCCGATCACCCCAGGCTTTGGGGAGAGACGCACACAGCCACAGCCACGCAGATGCCCTCCCTCTCTCCCCCCTTTTCGCTCTTCTTGTGGATTTGTTTCTCGTGTGTGTGTGTGTGTATTGTTGTAGTAGTAGTGATGGCGCTGGTTGTTCTTTCGATGTGCTTGGGCTCAAGTCTGTGTGTTTCCCCCGTCCCCCGCCATATTTCTCCTTTTCCTGTTGCTTTCTCTCTCTCCTTGTGACCATGCGTCATTGTCGCTCTCCCCCCCCCCTCTTTCTGACTGTCTCAGTTTTTATGACATTGTGCATAGGTGTGGGGCGCGTTCGTTAGCTACTGTCCCATGTCAACGTCCTGGCGAGCTCGTACTGTGAAGAGGAGGGAGGGAGCGGAGGCTTTCGTGTTCTCTCCCTCTCACGAGCGCTGCCAGTCATCCCCAACAAACCCAACATCCTTCGTGCAGATCTGTACACCCATACACACGCACACGTGAGAAAGAAAGCCTCACGCGCTTGAGCCACACTGCTGTCGCCATCGCTCAGGCGCGCTGCGCACCACTCGTGCACAGCCGCACAAACGCGGGGCGCGTACGTGCGTTAGTTAAGCCGCTCCCCCTCCTCCCCTCCTCCTCTTCCTCCCTTCTCCTCTTCTCCACTGTTACACGAGGAACGAGGAAGCAAGACAGGGGAAATGAAGTGAAAGGATGAACGATTAGGGTTATGCACCACCTTCCTAAGCGAGCAGTCGCGTGCTTGCGTCTCTGCTCGTACCCCTCTTGTTGCCCGTGCGCTCGTTGGTTGGTCCAGCCATGCTTGTGTGTTAACTTACCCGTTCTTTTTTGGTGTTTCCTTCTTTTCACAGGTTGTTTCCTCCTCCTCTTCTTCTTTTTTTTTTGTGGCCTATTGTTGATTGATTTCGCGTTTCAGCTGGTTAACTCTCCCTCACACACACACGCACACGCACATTCACTCACACTCCCTCAGTGCGGCCCTTGTTTTCCCCGTGCGTGTCTGTCGGCGCCTCCTCTCCGTGTGTTTCCTCCCTCCTTCCCTCTTTCCCTTTCTCTCGTCAACGTAAAGAGCGAAATAAGCGCGACAGAACAGAAGAAAAGCCCCACCCCACCCCCCCCTCAACGAGGCCCCACCAACGGAATGGGCAAACGGGAAAGAGCAGGTGAATACTCTCGCCTCTTCAAACCAGAAGACCCCCCCCCGCGTAAGGTGATCGGAGCTGGTGGTAGGACTTTACCCAGCCACCTAGCCCTTCCTCCCCTCTCGCTCTCTACCTCCACTACCACAACCGCCCCTTCCTCCTCGCGTGCGCGGCGGCGATGGCATCTTGTATAGGGTCACCAGAGAGGGAATATAGCGGGTGGGGTGAAGAGGGGCGGAAGGGGGAAGCGGGAAGCGGGGTCGCGTGTTTTTTTTTTTTGCATCAGCAGGGGAGGGAGAGGGTGGTGCCGGTGGGATTACGACCACGTCGGAGCGGCCCTCGACAGCCTCGAGTATTGTCTCCGAGTATTTTTCAGTATCCTCATGAACGCTCAGACGCACACTGGGTGTGTATGTGTATACACGCGTGCTTTTACTTGGCTGCCTGTGACGTACTTCATCCACCACAACGAGCCATACAAACATGTAAGCGGATGCACACGCCCCTCCTCCAACAAGCTGCATCCCTCAACTCATAATCTCCACCCATTCCCTCTCCTCCCCCCCCCCTCCTCTCCGCATTACTGTGGTGATACGCCGCTGTAATGTCGCTCAACCTCTCCCCTCCCCTCCCCTCCTCTCCTCCCAGTTATAACTTCACTAACGCCCCTCTACACACGCCGCGCGCATGTGCAGGTGCACTCACACCAACCAACACTCTCTCCTTGTGTACGCACTCCACACGCGGGCCCACACCGGCACGTCTGCGCATCGTACTTTTTCTCTATCCTCTTTCCTTCTCTCTCTCCCACCTCTGCTCAATCCAGAGCGAAACATTTCTTCTTCTCCAGCAGGAACACACACGCACACACACACACACACATACCCGCACAGAATCAGTGCTTGTAGGGTGTTGACCTTTGAAAACGAAGAAATAGGGAGAAGAGAGAAAGAGCGTGAGAGAGAGAGAGAGAGGGAAGCAACCTGTGTGACCCTGGTCTGGCGGAAGTCTTCTGTGTAACTCTCTCTCTCTCTCAATATAACATCCGCACCCTGACACACAGGATTACACACATTCACACACGCGCTGCCCCCTCCTCTCTTCCTCTGCCCCTCCCTCTGCCTCTCATCTGCATTGTTTGGTTTACGTTTGGCCTCCTTTGTTGTTTCTCTGTGTCATCCTCTCTCTCTCTCTCTGTCTGTCTCTGAACCTCCGCCACTTCACGGTCTCTTGTCAGCGGCCACCCGGTCCGCATGCGCGAGCGTTGCACGCACACGCCTTCGTAAGGGCGTCTCTCTCTCTCTCTCGACCCGTTGTGTGTCTGTTCAACTTCGCGTTTCTCTCTTTTAGTTTCCTCTCGTTCGAGGAGGAGGGAAAAGGAATGCACATGGACTCGCAGCACGAAGCTGCCGTCACTGCTGCGATGCCGTGGCTGCACCCCTTAACCAACGCCATGGTCAGCTCGCCTACCTCAGCCACTATGGCGACCTCAGTGCCTGTGTTTGGAGGCAACTTACCGGCGGCCGCATCCTCCTCGTCTGGGTGCCGACAGAAACGAATGCTGCGCAGCCGTTTCAGCAAACCCTGTCCTTCACCGCCGCCCTCCGCGTCCTACACATCACAGCAGCAGCAGCAGCAGCAGAGGCAGAGGCAGAAAGACCTTCATTATCACGGCGGCGGCGGCGGTCGGCGAGACGCGCAACTGAAACGGTTTACCGAGCCAAGTGCATCTGAAGCAGCGATGTCAACATCAAAGGTGGCACCTCAGCGTCCTTGTCGTGAGGGTCGCAGTAGCAGGAACAACGGTGGTGGTGGTGGCGGTGGCGTTGCCGCAGGAGTGTTCACAGAAGAGAGCGCAGCGCAGAACGCAGTCGACCCACATGCGCAGCTCGCCAAGTCATCAACTGCAGGTTGCACCATCACTGCTAACAATGACGACACCGAAGCGGACTCTTCTTCCTCCTCGCTTCTGCCGCCCCAGCAGCAGGGCCAGCGACAACAACAACCGAATCGCCTTAACCGCACGAGGGGCAAGCGCGACTCCAACCTGCGCGCAGCACGAGCCTGGGCGAGCACGCAACTATGGGAGGAAGTAGAGCAAAAACAGCAGCAGGAGCGGAAGCAGCGCAGGCAGCTGCAGCCACGACAGGATCGCCGCCGCATGGCTGCGCGAGGAAGGGAGGGCTCAGTTGAGACGGGCGCTACCAAGCACAATGCAGCTAACGAAGAGGGTGAAGTAGTGGGCGACGTGCAGGGTGCAGCTGCCGCCTCGGAAATGGTGGCGGCAATCGTTGTGTGTAAACCACGTAACGATTGTCGGCTCTCTTCGCTGCCTGCCACTGGCACGCGACGAGTCACACGCCAATCCGAAAAGAACCCGACAGCGACGCCATCACGGCGGCCTGCAGCCACGGAGGGCGGCGCTCGCTCTCGACATCGTCGCCGCCTCAGTCCAGCACACCCGGTGGCGTCGTCGCCGGCGGTGTCGCGGGAAAGCTCCATCAACGATGCGGTCGGCGACGCCGCTGCTGATGAAGAGCTGCAGCCCTCGCCAACAACATCGCACGCAGCACATGACGACGACGCGACCGCTCCAGAGGATGCCTCGCGCCCGTTTCTCCATGCGACCAACAGGCAGTCTCGGAAGCAAAGGCGTACGCTAACCACTGTACAGCAGCACCCATCAGGGCTCGGTGTCACAACGGTGATGGCCCCGGTCACCGCCTTCGGCGTACATCCGCCGCCGCCACTCTTCATACCGCAGGACCCCATCATCGTGGCCCAGCAGGTGAGTCACACCACCCACGCCGTCGTCGCCGAGTCTGCACTTCCCGCCCTACCACCGAGGGTGATGAGGCTCCCCGAATTCTCTTCGGCGAACGGGTCTGTCATGGATCCGTGTGTGGTGGCAGCCGTCCTTCCCATGTCAGCAGGCTCAGCAGCCCATGCTGTCAAGCCTGCGGTGCTGCACTGCGGCTGGGCGAATGACACAACGGCTGCATTCACTTCCGGTCCTCCAGCAGTGGACCCGTCGCATCCGCTGCCACCGCAGCAGCAGTCTGAGGAAGATAAGCAGCTCAGCCGTCGCGGTTTGCGCCTTGGCGCTGTCCCCTTCTACCCTGCAACCACCGCAAGGCTGAGCCTCGCCACGACCTTAGCAGCAGGCACCAACCCTGGTGGCACGCCAGTTGCATTGCTCGCAACCGCCGTACCTAGCCCACAGTCATTACTGGAGAGCCACAGCACGTCGCCGCCGTCAATCCAGCCGGATTCTTCGCCGTTTGGGGACAGCATGACCAACCGCAGTGGAAGCACCACCTGGGGTCTCATGAGCAGACAGAGCACCTTCGCGACGGCGTCGGGTACAACAGCGGGTACACCGTGGACGCTCACAGTATCCGCCACCTCCTTCTCCTCGCCGCCCTCATCGATAGGGCGAGATGACACAGACGGGGACGTCCCTTGCAGCAGCACACCTTCGGTGCCCCTCAAATCGCCGGCCCGTGGACTCGCCACCACTGCGAGCAACGCAGAGCCGCAGAGCGTCACGGTGGATCGCCCTGCCATGCGGCGCAGGGCGCTGATGGTGACAAACACAGCCACTGGCGCGCGCGTGTCGCCAGTGGCTGTGACGACACCGTCTGGCTCGCCGACTGCACTGTGGAACGGCGGCGGCGGCAGCGGTAACGGGCCACAGGCGCGAACGAGTAAGCAAGGCAGTGGCGTAAGCTCTCTCTCCGCTGGTGCCGGCTATTACACTGGCGTTCATTCGGGCACCACAACCCATTGCGTCACTGTACAGGAGTTCCCCCAGGCCCCGTACCCGGCCGTGAACCGCACTACAGAACCTCATCAGCCACAACAGCACCCCATGCGCAGCCCAGGATTACTGACTGAGAGCGATCTGGACTTCGTCCAGCACAATCGTGTGGCAGTGTCCGACGTGGTCGCCAAGGACGAGGGCACGCTCGTCGACACGCTCTTTGCCGACGTCAACATGATCGAAGACGACGAGAGTGAGGTGGACGGCGACGATGTGCTCAGCAGCTATGGTGGTGAACGCTGGTGCATGCAACCCGTGCTGTCGTCCGAAGCTTCCTGTGACGGCTCGCCACTTGCTGTCTCGTCGCCTGATGCCCTCACCCCGCACTCGATGAACCAGCAGCTGCAGCACTTCCCCAGGTCCATCTCTGCCGGGGCACGGATACTCGGCAAGGAAGCCGGCGGGCAGGTCTTCGGTGGTGGGTACTGGTATCCCCCGAGTCCCTGGACCAGCGCGGACGCGGCTGGCCGAGGTAACGGCAGCGGTGGTGCTGGCATAGCCTCGTACCGCGTTGGTGCCGGCGATGTCAAGGCCAGTGGTGCAGTGGCGTGGCGTGAGTTATCCACCCCACCGCTCCGACATCGGGGCTTCTCTGCGAGCTGCGCGAGCGTTTCGTCGACCATGTCGCTCATCGACCCGAAGCAGCCACAGGCCGAGGGCGCCGTGTACGACACGATGGGCGAGGACAATGAGTGGGAGATGAACAGCAGCGCCTATGCCGACAGCCTCGATGAGGCGCAGATCCAGTGGATAGAAGAGCAGCTCAGGGCGACGGAGAACCCGGCCGGGTACTTCTAACTGACTCCCCCCACCACAACTCTGTGCGTCGAGCGTTGTTACGGGTACGTTGGCGTATCGTCGGCACTGGCGATGTGTGTGGGGGTTCGTTTTTTTAGCGGTGTTGTGCTTTAATTTTTGCTCAAAAAGCGCCCTCTGCGGCACATATGGGCCCTCTGCGTCTTGGTGCGTCGATGCGCCGTGGCTCGTGTTGCGGGGCTTCCTCCCCATTTCAGCCCCACCCCCCTCCCTCGCTCTCGGTTTTTCTTCTTCTCTGCATGGACTATCTTTTCCGCTCAGCTGTGCCATCCTGTCTTGGTAAACGGCAGCCCTCAGCAGAGAAGTATCAGCAGTGAGTAAAGAGCTCCTGCGTGTGTGTGTGTGTGTCCACTTCTATTCTTCCAGCGGGGGGAGGGGAAGAGAGTAACGCGGCGCGGGTGTTGCGAGGTGAGGTTGCTGTCAAGGTATGCAAGTCTGAGTGTATGGGTGAGTAGGTGTACGTGTGCTGATGTGTGTGGACTTTCCTATTCGTATATGTTTGAGACCCTTTGCGTATTCGTCTGTCCATCGATCTGAGTGTGTGTGGGAGAGGGGAGAGGGGAGAAGGGGGGAGGAGGAGGACCGCCTCCTCCCCCTCCCCCTTCTCCTCCCCTCCCTTCCTCCTTCTCCTCCCCGCCTCCGTCTCTCTCACAACTCACACCGGTATGCTTTTCGATTGTGTTTTTGTCTTTCTTCTCTTCCTCCACTTCTTCTGCTCTCTCGCCTGCTCGCCTCACTTCCCATCACCCGCCACCACCTCTCCTCCTCCTCCTCCCCCTCTCCCCTTCTCTCCCCCCCCCCTCCCCCCGTACGCCCCGTTCGTGCGTCGTCCGCTCGTGTGCCGCCACGTTACGCCGCCATGCTTGTTTACCTATCTTTGTTTTCTCTGTTCGCTTTCCTCGTATTTTTGTATGTGTGTGTGTGTGTGTGTGTGTGCTTGTCTTGTGTTGGAGTGAGTTCGCTCTTTCCCTCGCTCGTGTCGTGCGTTTCCCTCTCCATCCTCGTCAAAGGCGCCTGTGCTCCTCTTCGCACCCCACCACCACCACCCCCTTCTCTGTGTTCCACGAGTCGAGCCGTCTTCTCTCGTGTGTGAGGGGCTCACAGAGTGCGCGGCAAAGAGGGGGGCGTTGCCAAACAACCGACCAAAACGAAGAAGAAAAGGAAATGATGCAAAATGAAGAGAGGGAGAGGGGTGAGAGGTGGTGGTGGCCCTCGCGCTGGCAGACACGCCCACCCGACTTCTCCCTCTTTCCATCTGTGAGTCCTCTCTGTCTTCCCTGTCCTCCTCCCACCCCTCCTCCTTCACCCCTTTCATGTGTCCCTCCAGTCCCACCTGGTGCACCCCCCTTGACCAGGAGGACAAGGAGAAGCGAAGAGACGCAAAGAACGAGACATTACGAACTCGAACTCCTCCGCCTCACTGGCGGCCTCACCACCTCCACCCAAGCACACAAACACACGCACATACACGCACGCCATCTTCAGGATGGAGGACAGCGGCGACTACGACCGCGAGAGCAGCGTTGAGGAGCTCACGCAATCGCAGGAGAGTGAGCCGGTGGTCTCCTCCGCTTCTGCCTTGCCAGACACCTCGTCGTCAACCGGCGCTGTCGTGCCATCTTTTCAGGTCCTAAGCGCCCCACAGCTTGCGCAGTGGGCTCGCGCGCACAATCAGATGGACGTTGGCGGTTCCGGCAACACTGTCTGGACAGTGAGCAGCGCGAAGCACGGCAACGGTGTTCGCCACTTGATGCAGCACCACGACCTCAACAACTTCTGGCAGTCCGACGGGGTGCTGCCGCACGTGATTCGCATCCAGCTCGGCCAGCTTACCCCCATCGAGGCCATGGCGGTGTACGTGAACAGCGCTGTCGATCAGAGCTACTCCCCGCGAGTGATTCGGGTAAAAGCGGGGACGCACAGCGGCGACATGACAGAGGTCGCTAAGGTGGACATCGGCGCCGGTCAGGAGTGCGGCTGGGTGCTGATAAAGCTCGGCGAGGCGGCAGGAGACACCAGCGAGGATCTAGGAGGCGGTGAAAACGATGGTGGTGGTGGTGGTGTGGGGAGGAGCGGCGGCGCGGCGAAGAGGCAGCGCCAGCAAGCCGGCAGCACACGGAGCCGGGGCCCCTGGGGTGCCGCCTCGCCGTCCCCGTCGCCCATACCGTATAGCAAGGTAGCCGCAGCTCTGGGGCACAGCAATCACGCGGCCTCCTCCAGCGCCGGAACGCAAACACCCGCTGCGATTCAGATGATCGCGCACAACACCAGCCACCCCGCCGACCGTTGGCTGTGGTGCACAGTGATCGATGTTTGCATCTGCGAAAATCAGTTCAATGGGCGTGACTGCCACCTGCGAGGGATTCGGCTCATGGGGCCTCGCTACGAGGAGTTGGAGCGGGTAAGCAACGCAGACGCAGCGGACATGGTGACGTGCGCAGGGCCGCTGCGAGGTGGCGAACTGCTGGAAGGCACCGCAGATGAGCTGCAGCTGCGATAACGAATGGTGGCTGATGTGGGAACGGGAAAAGAGCCACCAACAAGAAGCTCGCAACGGCAACAGAACGGGAAACGGCGCTGTGTCGACGCCCGCTGCATCGTCTCGCACGTAGATGTGTGTGTGGGGGTGTATGTGCATGCCTCTCTTCTTCTTCTGCCTCAGGACACTAGAACCTCATATCGCTCCGTCTCCCCCCTCCTCCTCCCGTCCCCCTGATGACGGGCGGAAACCTCAGCGCGTGGTCTCTCCCAGAGCCCGGCACCCCCACCCCCACTCTCTGTGGGGAAGCCAAGCAGCCCCCACCCACCCACTCTTACGACGTGAGGAGAGGCCAGAGCGATGCGTCGCTGCTGGTGTCGGCGGTCAGGTCCTGGGCGGCGCTGCGTCAGGGCGGCCCGCGACAGCGCACACGCCTGCGCCATCCGTGCGATGGGCAGAGTGTCAGCACCACTCGTGCGCATCCCACCGGACCCCTAACTGCCTACTGGTGTGGGAAGCCTAAGCCACTCCGGGAGGTATGCACCGGACAGGGGGCCGTGCCCTGATGACTGACCCAGCGCATTGCCGCACCGCGTGCACCCCCCACGGGTGCTTTCGCACCACGCAATGTTCCCTGTAACCGGCAGTGGGGGTGGGGAGTGATAGTAGTAGAGTTTGTGGGCGTTGAGCCTCCCATGCGTGGCGGAGCGAGAGTGTGTGGACGCCTCGGAAAAGGGGGGAAAGACACAGACACATGCACGTGCACGTATGTGTCGCCAAGTCGTACGCACGCACTGGCGGGTGTGCGCGTTTGGCTCTCTTCTTTGGACTTCTGCCCGTGTGTGTGCCGTGGTGTTTTCGTTTTTAGTTTCTCCTCCTCCCTCTCGCTTGTCTCCCACCGCTCAAGGAAGGCCTGTGCGCACACAACATCAAGCGAACAGGGGCGCTCTGCATGGAGGGGAGAAGTGACAAACGCGATGTGCGTGGGGGGGGGGGGAGGGGGGCTGAAGTGATGGGTAGACTCGTAGAAGCATCTCGTTCCCTCTGCTGTCCTCCTCAACACCGCCCGCTTGCAACACACACACACACACACACACACACGCGCACGTGTGTATGACAGATCCGCCATCCATGTCCTCTGCCTCACCCTCTCTACTTCCCACCACAAACGACCTCTGCTCTCGTGTCTTCTGCTGTGAAACGATGATGATGATGATGATGTATGTGGTGGGCTCGTCTTGTCCTTGAACGTGGATGTGCCGCCGCTGCCGTCACACACACACACACACACACACACACACACACATCAGTGCGTCCTCTCTCTCTCTCTCTCTCTCGCCACGCCTCCTGTTGCTCGTAACAGCTCCTACCCCAACAGCAACCGACTCACACTCCCCGTGTGTGCTGCCCCTCCTCCTCCTCCCCCCTCCCCCTCTCCTAGCAACTACTTTTGCCACCCTCGCACCGCAGCCACATTTTGAGCCAGTCCCAAACTCATTGACAGGGAACGACAGCAAGCCGAAGGACGAACAGTAGTAGTTTGCCCCCCCCCGCCCAGATGCGCCTTCAGCTTCCCTGGTCCTCTAACTCGCTGCCATCCATGCTGGCGGTGTGCTTGGCAGCGGCCGTATGTCTTGCTGCCAGCGTTGCGTCTGCTGGTATACTGTTTGCCCCTAGTGACGCGACGCTTCCCCTTACTAGCTTCGATCAGCTTCAGGCAATCTGCACGGCGGCACAAGCTGGCAGTACCCCAGTCGCCATGTACGCAACAACCATGACGAGTCTTGTTGCGAGCCTCATGCAGGACAAGAAGGTGACCCAGGCGTACGTGAGTGCGTACCTGAACGCCGACCGGAAGTGGCTATGGTACATCTACGAGGCCGGCCAAGTGATCGAAACGCTTGTGAACAGCAGCCAATGGGCAAGCGGAAATCCAACAGGGGCGTACACCACCTACAGGTACGCGGCCTACACCCAGGACAGAGGCCTCATCAGCTCAACGGGCTACGACAACTACCCAGTCATCTGCAACTACGAGGACAGAATAAGCTACAGTCCACCAGAAAAGAAGTTCCCCTGGTGGGCCATTCTCATCCTTGTGCTATCGGTGGCCGCCGTCATCATGATTTTCATTGTCTATTGCTGCTGCTGCAAGAAGAAGCAGTACGACGACGCAGACGAGGACAGCGAATTAGCGACTCGCAGTGGCTCCTTCAGGAGTCGTGGCTCCAGCCACGCGGGTAGTAGCAAGTCCGATGGCAGCTCGTCCTTCGCCTCCTCGCGCCGCTCCTCCTTCTCGGAATCGGAGAGTCAGTGCGACGGCTCGTCTTTTGCTTCTAGCAACCGAAGAACCAGCTACTCCGACAGCACTCGGTCGTGACGAGAGCCCCTCCCGTGACGACTACAGCACCGGATATCGAAAGAAAAGGGAGAGAGGAGAAACGAGAAGAGAGAGAATGGTGCCCCGAGGTAGTAAAGGCTTGGTTCACCAATGGGGGGATGTCATGAAGGAGAGGAGGGCCCGTCAATCGCCTTGCTTCTCTTTCCCAGTGGAATCGCCACCACTACCCTGCCTCACTCCCTCATTTTCTCGCTCTCTCCCATTCAACCTCCCCCCCCCCCTACACACACACACAGCGGCAGTAAAAACGTGGGGAGAAACTGTCGAACGAACAAGCGGAGCGTTGACTCGGCGTACCGTACGCGCATGCGCCTGTTCGTAGGTGCGCACATCTTTTTCTTTCCCTCCCCCTCCCTCCATTCCGCTCCATCCTTGGGTTTGATTTACTTATCTTTACTTCACACAGATAACAGCGTGCGTGATTCTCTTTATAGTGTGTATATTAGATTACGTTGCGTGTGTGTGTGTGATGTCCCTTTCTTTTCGTATGTGTATGCACTGTTATTTATCGCCTGTTGCGTCTCCATCTCCCCCCCCCCTCTCTCTTTCCTGTAGACGTCCCTTGCGTCGTCTACGTTGTTGTTGTTTTGGGTGAGGAAGGCAGGGAGCAGAGATTGAGAGAATGTGGTGAAAATGGGTCGATGAAGGTGAATGTGAAGAGGTGGAAGGGCAAGAGGACTACAACCTCAAGCGCACACACACAGACTCGCCGAGGTTGTGTGTGTGCGTGTGTGTGGCTACGTAAGCAACCCCTATCCCTTTTTGCGCCTTTCAGTCCAGAACTTTCATCTCGCCTCTCCCTTCGCTACTACCACGACCATGATCGCCACCAACTCACTGGTACTCGCCACCGTCTACCCTCCTCCTCCCCCCTCTTCCTGCGCCGGCCTGTGTGGTTTTATCGACTTATGCGATCTCCTTGTTTTGCATCGTCGGTCGGTTCCTTTGCTTTGCTCAGTTCAAGCAATGTGTGTATGTGTGTGTGTGTGTACTTTGTTGTTTGGTTGTTTGATCCCCCCCCCCCCTCCCTCTCGAATGAACTTCTTTTCTCTCTTCTGTTCACTTCCGTCTCACTCCTTTCCCATTCTTTCCCGTCCCCCCTGCACTCCTCGGTGTGTTACCCCCTCTCGTCGTCTTTCACAGCGTGGTGTGAAGTGGGAGGAAGGACCGCATATGTGCCTTGATGTTTTCTTGGCTTTGTGTAGAAGTGGGTATGTGTGCGTTCGGCTTCATCGACCCCTTTAAGATTGTTCTTCCGTCTCTTCTGACTTCCTTTTCCAGTTCTCCCCTCCCTCTTTCGCACGCTGGTTTCTCTGTATGACGCCGTCCTCTCGCGCTCGCCGCACGCCCACCCACCCGCTCCCGCCTTCTCCCTCATCCACCGCTGGTCAAGACGCAAGGGAAACCTTATGGTGTGCATGCCTGTGTGGGTGTATCTGTCTGCGTCTGTGAGGGAGGGGATGATTGGGTGGAAAGCTACTTTGAGCTCTCCTCGTTCAGCCTTTCTACTGA
Source organism: Leishmania braziliensis MHOM/BR/75/M2904 (assembly GCF_000002845.2). Taxonomy (NCBI): domain Eukaryota; phylum Euglenozoa; class Kinetoplastea; order Trypanosomatida; family Trypanosomatidae; genus Leishmania; species Leishmania braziliensis. Next base: position 148,702 of record NC_009297.2, on the reverse strand, counting down.
GCCGGGGGAGAAGAGAAACGGCCGACAGATGCGAGGCGATCGACCGGGGGAGGAAAGGGGAAGTCAACAGCGCACACGCTCGCAAGCAAAAGAAAAAAAAGCATCCCTGATGGCGTCATTCATGCCGCCTTCTTTTTCACACACACCGCCCCCCCCCCCCTACCGGGCACGGGCACGCCCTTTTCCCTGTCATGTCGCCATTGTACGCGTGCACGCCTTCAAAAAAAAAAATTAACTCGCACACGCGAGCCGATAAGGCGAGTTTATTTCCACGTCTGCATGCGCTCGTGTATTGTGCGGGTTTTCTTTCCCTTTGCGCGTCGCCCCACCCCCGTGCTCCCCGGGGAAGCCATGCAACCCCCCCCCCCCCTTCGCCAACGCCGGGCTGCTTCCGCTGGCGGGGGGGGCCACCCCACCAAAGCCAACCCGCCACCCTCTCCCCAACACTTCGGCGCTGGAGGAACGCCACGCGGAAAAGCGCCCCGCCGGGCCCACGCGCGGCTCATTCTTTAAAGCCCACCCCCCCCCTGGCCAAGGGGGACCAAAGCAGCAGCGCCACGAGAATGCGGACGAACGGAACGCGCGAACAAAAGAACGAGGCCCCTCAACAAAAAACCGGCGAGAACACCCCCAGCCCCGCGCTTCCCCTGGCAGTTCAAACCAGCAGCTTCCCGGAAAGGACGCGCGCAAAGCTCCGAAAGAGCCAAGCAAAAAACACTGAAGGGAAAAAAGGCGCCACCGCCCCCTACTTGAAGGACCAAAAACAGCGGGAAAGCGCGAGAAACACAAAGCCCGCGCCAAAAAGCCGCTTTGCCAAGGGCCCCCTTGCAAAGCCCACAAAACACAACAAGCCACCATTTTCTCCACGGAAAGGGGGTGCCGGGGGGTTCTTTTCCCTTGGGCTGGCGCGGGTGGGTGCCGCCGCTGCGGGGGAAAGACCGCGGGAAACCTGCCGCAGCGCAGGAGCACAAAACCCCACCACCACCAGGCGCAGGAAAACCCCATGCGGGCCGGAGGAAACGCGGCGCCCCGGCCCGGCAGGCACCCCCCCCCCCCCCGCCACCGGATACTAAGCGCACGGTCCCAAACAAAAGCCACAACCCCCCAACAAAAAAAGATGCACCCGGGTTTAGCCGAGGAGGAAGTTCCCCAGAGCGGCGTCAGACCAGCACCCGCAACAACCCCCGAAAGACAGAAACGCGCGACCCCAAACGCCAGTGGCGAGTCCTTTATCCAAAACGCCCCCAAAGGACACCACCACCCGATTGGGCTGCTGCAAGTGAAACATCCGGCACCCGAGGCAGGCAATTTCAAGCAAGACACACACCCCAGTAGCCAAAGGCCGCCCGCCGCGTTCTTTTTTACGCTGGGCACCCCCCCCCGGCGCCGGGAAACCAGATCACCCCACCGAAAATCGATAGATAACAAACCCTTTCCGGGGTTCACCTGCCCCAGGGTTCCGCAGCCCTTGGCGACACCCACGGCCTCGATCCACGGCACCAAAGCACAACCAGATTTGCCTTCTGCAAAGCAACGGGAAGCCGGGCCACAGCAACCCAAAACAAAAGCCCACCGCACAACACGAATCGCCCACAAGCCTGCGGCGGGATCCCAGAAACCCGGGTGTGAGAAGGGGTGGGTCTTTCCACTCGGCAAGGATACATAAATCCGACATTTAGCAGCAGACAATCGCACCGGGCATTTCAAGTTTCATAAAAGCACGAGGGCGCGGGCCTTTGCCCCGCAAAAGGGGCGCTCCTCAGCGACCCCGTGATGAAGCGGCGGATTTCCCACGAAACCGCCCCGATTATCCCAAAAGCAACCACGCGAGACCTTCGGGCGGACTTCATTACCAAAAGGCTTTTCTATTTGCTCGAAAAAAAAACACAACTCAGAAAATCCAAAGCATTCCGCTTCCACAGCACAAATCCCCCAAGCATCTTTCCCCGCGGGTTTCATATGGCGCATGGCGGTTAGGCCGGGGGCCCCGCGCCACCGGCGCCCCCCCCCCCCCGCGAGAAGCGAGGGACCGAACCACGCCAAAACAACACCCCTCCCTGATGCCTTCCAAAGCCAGCCACCCCTTTCATTGAAACACGACACGCGCCTTTTGAGGACCCGCATCCTTCGGCGATGGTTCAACCAAACGCCCTGGCAGGAATGTTTTGCAACCCCCCGCCCCGCCCCGGCCTTCAGCGGATTTGCTCCGCCGGGCGCCAGCCGCGCGGGGAACCCTTTTGGGGCGCGGGGCCTTCCTAATCCCCGCGCGCAAAGGGGGGCGCTTGCCGCGAAAACCATGCGCCGCTTTTTGCGCAGCCAAAAGTCCCGGGAGCCCTTTTTGTTCCAGGGATGAAACCTATTTGTTGACAGGGAAATGGCGGGGTACAGGTGGTCTTGGCACCTCCGTTGGGTTTGAGCAAGGGGGTCGCGAAACAGACCCAAACACGAAGCACCGGCGAAACCGTAATGGGGCCAGGGCATGATGACGGCGCCAAAAAAAAAACAACGCAGCCCACCCCCTCACGGAGAAAGGCGAGCGCCGAAGAGCACAGCGAGACATAGTGTGTTGAATGCCCCCCCTCGAGCGCGGGGTTTTGCAGCTGGCCGCGGCCCTCTGTTTTGGAATGTCGCTACTTCGGCGCGGAGGTGCCGAAGCTAACCCTGGACTCCTCACGATCGCACAGGCGAACGCGAAGGACCCGAGAAAGGCCAAACAGCCCGCACCACCTGCAGCTGAAGCTGACCATTTCCTCCTTCAGGTGGCGAGGCTCTCTCCAAGTCCTTCCAACACCTGGAAGGCGCCCGGGCACACAACCCTTTCAGCGCCCGCGAAAACCGGAGGGACGGCGCGGCAATATTCGCACGCCAGAAAGGTGTGCAATCCCGAAAGGCAAAACGGAAGCTGCGGGATGGAGACTCGCCCGTCGAAGGGGCTATCGCCGAGATGGTCTACAGCGGCCTCGTGCCAGGGATCGGAGGCATTTTGCATGCCCCACAAAGCCCCGGCCACGGCGAGCCCCCACCTCTTCGCGAGTACCTTAAGAGGTTTCCCTTCGTTCCTCTGCGGGAATTTCATTCCCCCCCCCCCCCCCATCCCGGCGGCACCCCGCAGAGCATCCAGCCACCGCCGACCAGCCCGCGGCCCTGTTTGGCGATACGGGTTTCATGCTGGAGAACGCGCCGGGTATGACAGCATATTCCCAGAGCGGAACAGAAGGCGCGCTGAGCTTGGCGTGGTTCCGGGGCGTCGGGGCGGCCAGCTGCCGTTTCAACCGCACAGCGGATAGCAAGCACAAGTTCCCCACTTCTGCCATCACTCTTTTTCGCAGAACCCTACTAAGCCACCAGCCCCCACATACCCGAGGCTGTTTTGCAGCCGGAAAGGGGCAAATTGGGGCCATTTCGGTGAAGCACCAAAAGCTGCGAGACCGTTGGGAAGAACCACCCCGGACGAGCACAAAGCATCGCCCAGCCCCGCCCCGCAGCGCGCCGCCAAGCGCAGTTGCCCACACGGCTGTCAAACTCGTGGGGTTATGTGGTGGCCCGCCGGGACGGATACCGCCGACGAGCAAGCCGTAAACGCACAAGTTGCTTACCGTGCCAACCCGAACAGCCGCACCTTGCGCACACACCAATTATGCCAGCATGAGGGAAACCACGTCATCGGGCAAGCCCGCGAGGACACCTGGCGCTGACAGATATCAAAGGCCGATCCCGGCTACTCTGCTTCATGGTCGGTGCTGCAATCGATGCGCGTTGCACAAACCATCCCCCCCGTCCATCAGGCACCGCACTCCCCAACGCTCACCCCGAATACACCATTAGTTGCAAGCAACGCTTGCTTGCGCAAACCCTATGCCACCGCCCCGCCAACCCCCAGCCCCCTGACATTTTCATCATCGCCACCCACTATTTTTCCCTTTCCGGGCCATGATTTCGCTCGGGCGAACGCCCTCCCTCATTCTGGAGGCGCCCCCACCCCCACCGCCCCGCCCGCCGACGCACAAGGGCCACCGACCCCACCACCACCCCCTTAACCTTTCCCGCCGAAGATGCGCCGAGCACGCGCGCCCGCTGTTTTCTTTCCTTCGAGCCAGGGTGTGGCGTGACGGCAAATTGGGTGAAGACAAACAGGCGGGAGGGAACAGACCGCCTGTTCTCCGGCAAAGAGCTCAAGGCAGCCCTGGCGCGTCTCGAAGACCGCCGGGCAGGATGGCATCCCCAACGAGGCGCTGCACCACCATCCCCATAAGACAAAAGCGCGTATTTTAACTCCCATTAACTGGATGTGGATCGCCCACCTTGTTCCCCAACAGCGGAAGAACGCGCACGTTTCACCGCCACCAAAACCCGGGAAACCACCAGGGCAATCTTCGCGCCGGTCAATTGGTCCCACCTCTTGCGTCTCCAAACTTATGCGGCACGTAGCGTTAACGTGCTTATTTCATGCGCGGCAGCCCCGTCTATGCCAACATGCGCATGGGCGTGGCTGCGCCAAGAAAATGGTACTTTCCAGGATCACGGACACGGTCGAGATACATAGAAATATCCATTGCCACGTGATGATCGGCAAGCGCCCGGGCAGGGAGCAGCAAGCAACCCACCAAGCAATACAGACGTTGATAATCCTGGTGGATTCTAGCAAGGCCTTCGACACTGTGGATCCCTTGATTCTCCCGAAGAGAACACAGAGTTTCCCCGGCACCCGCTTAAAGCACTGGCTCCGAAACTTCCTTGCACACCGCTATGCGCAAGCAAAGCTTGGAAACCCATTAGGCCAACAGTATGCCCTAAAGGCTTGTGTCCCCAAGGAGCTGCTCTTGCACTGCAACCATCCCCCCTGCAAGCCACTCCTCCCAGAGTTGTTGGTAACCCTATTCCCTTACGCACAGTTCGGCATGTACGCGGACGACCTGGCCATCACCATTCCATGTCGTGGGCGGAATTCTGGCGTAAGGATCGGCAACACGGTCCTTGGAAAAGTGGCGGCGTGGTCGAAAGACAGCGGCATGTGGATAAATCCGCAAAAAGGCGAAGCACTGTTTCGCACACCCCCGAGCCACACGGACGAAGAGAAAGTGTTCGACCCACTTTTCCTCGGAGGGCACGGGGTCACTGTTTCACTGTTCGGTGGCAAAAAGAATCCCAAGCGTATTGATCTTCAACCGGGTGCCCGAGCCAAACACAACGCCAATGCGACGCATGCGCAAAAGCAACTGGGACCGCAGGGGGTGCAGTTGTGTCGTGTTGAAAACCGCCGGTTTTTGCCCTCGCCGCACGATGTGAGACAGTTTCCCCCTGGCCATGGTGGCTCCAGGCCGCCGGATGGAGGGAAATGCAAGGCGAGGCCAAATCCAAGCTGATCGGCCAGCGCGTTCGTTTTTACCGACTTGCCGCTGGTCCTCCCGCCGCCCGTGATGAGGAACCGGTGCTGTTGGAATCCGGCCCCTTTCCCCTGCAAATAAAAGTGTATCGAAGACGGTCCATGCCCCGCAGGCTATCCACGTTCGTCGAATCTGGGTTTTCCAACCGGCCACTCTTTTTCCCCTTCCGTCAACACAAAGTTTCTCGCCGGTGGGCGGAGTGGGGATGAGTGGCTTTGTTTCTGGGCTGCTGGTTGGGAATGGATCCTCGCCGGTGCCAACGCCTTCCCCACCGCACCGGTGCGCAGTGCGTTTACGCGCGGCGTGTCTATTGGAACCGCTTTGCCTGTAGACTATTCACACTTTGTGGAAGAGGGCAACTTTGTTATTACAAAGCATGCCGCACCCATGAACGTCCCAATGGCCCCTCCGGAGCACCCCACACCGTAGCTTCGAACGGAAATGCTTGTTTCACCGGGCACTGCCCGGCCACTGCCGCCATCCTTCTATAAAACCCTTTTGGCACGACTGCCCGACGAACTATCACCGAGGACTGCGGCCCTGTGCTTAGCAGTTGAAAGGAAGAGGGCATTTCCATGCGCAGAGGTCTTCAGAAGCTCGTCCTTGCCATTGCGGAAACCGTGCCGAAAGAAGAGCGGTTGCTTCTTCACGCGGCCAATGGCCAATCCCCTCCGGCCTTCCTAGGAAGAGGTCCTTTGCGCCAAACCTCTGCAGTTGAGAGCGAAATCTTGTCCTGCTCACTATTCTTGGTGTTAAACCGGGTTGGGAATTCGCCTCCGGTTTGCATGCGCACACGCAGGGATTCATAAAGGTATCCAATGCAGCCGCGGGGAAGTGGCTGCTGTAGTTCACTAGCTCACCCAA
>NC_009297.2:126820-142354 GCF_000002845.2 Leishmania braziliensis MHOM/BR/75/M2904 | reverse complement strand
GGGAATTTTTTTTTTTTTTTTTTTTTTTTTTTTTTTTTTTTTTTTTTTTTTTTTTTTTGGGGAAATTTTTTTTTTTTATTTTTTTGTTAAAAAAAATTTTTTTTTTTTAATTTTTTTTTTTTTTTTTATTTTTTTTTTTTTTTTTTTTTGGTTGTAAAAAAAATTTTTTATAATTTCGGGGTGGTTTGTATAAATTTTCTTTTTTTTTTAAAGGAAATATTGTGGTGGTGGGTTTTGTTTTTTTTTCGTTTTTTGCCGGGGTTTATGTCATTGGGGGAATAAATGGGTTTTGGGGGGTGGGGTTTTCTTGGTGGACCGCGAAAAATTGGGCAAAAAATAAAAAATCGGGTTGTTTTAAATAGGTTCCTTCACGCGACCAAACCTAAGACATAAATTTATAGGATGTCCGGAACGGACCGGAAGGCCACAGAACGGCGAACCGGTTTCCCTCCGCGGAGGTGTGTGTGTGCTCCGGGAACCGCGGGAGGATGCGGGTGCCGACCACGGCGTGGACGAACCGCAAGTTGAGCCTACCAACGCAGGAGCCGCCACCCCCTTAACCTTTCCCGCCGAAGATGCGCCGAGCACGCGCGCCCGCTGTTTTCTTTCCTTCGAGCCAGGGTGTGGCGTGACGGCAAATTGGGTGAAGACAAACAGGCGGGAGGGAACAGACCGCCTGTTCTCCGGCAAAGAGCTCAAGGCAGCCCTGGCGCGTCTCGAAGACCGCCGGGCAGGATGGCATCCCCAACGAGGCGCTGCACCACCATCCCCATAAGACAAAAGCGCGTATTTTAACTCCCATTAACTGGATGTGGATCGCCCACCTTGTTCCCCAACAGCGGAAGAACGCGCACGTTTCACCGCCACCAAAACCCGGGAAACCAGGGCAATCTTCGCGCCGGTCAATTGGTCCCACCTCTTGCGTCTCCAAACTTATGCGGCACGTAGCGTTAACGTGCTTATTTCATGCGCGGCAGCCCCGTCTATGCCAACATGCGCATGGGCGTGGCTGCGCCAAGAAAATGGTACTTTCCAGGATCACGGACACGGTCGAGATACATAGAAATATCCATTGCCACGTGATGATCGGCAAGCGCCCGGGCAGGGAGCAGCAAGCAACCCACCAAGCAATACAGACGTTGATAATCCTGGTGGATTCTAGCAAGGCCTTCGACACTGTGGATCCCTTGATTCTCCCGAAGAGAACACAGAGTTTCCCCGGCACCCGCTTAAAGCACTGGCTCCGAAACTTCCTTGCACACCGCTATGCGCAAGCAAAGCTTGGAAACCCATTAGGCCAACAGTATGCCCTAAAGGCTTGTGTCCCCAAGGAGCTGCTCTTGCACTGCAACCATCCCCCCTCCAAGCCACTCCTCCCAGAGTTGTTGGTAACCCTATTCCCTTACGCACAGTTCGGCATGTACGCGGACGACCTGGCCATCACCATTCCATGTCGTGGGCGGAATTCTGGCGTAAGGATCGGCAACGCGGTCCTTGGAAAAGTGGCGGCGTGGTCGAAAGACAGCGGCATGTGGATAAATCCGCAAAAAGGCGAAGCACTGTTTCGCACACCCCCGAGCCACACGAACGAAGAGAAAGTGTTCGACCCACTTTTCCTCGGAGGGCACGGGGTCACTGTTTCACTGTTCGGTGGCAAAAAGAATCCCAAGCGTATTGATCTTCAACCGGGTGCCCGAGCCAAACACAACGCCAATGCGACGCATGCGCAAAAGCAACTGGGACCGCAGGGGGTGCAGTTGTGTCGTGTTGAAAACCGCCGGTTTTTGCCCTCGCCGCACGATGTGAGACAGTTTCCCCCTGCCCATGGTGGCTCCAGGCCGCCGGATGGAGGGAAATGCAAGGCGAGGCCAAATCCAAGCTGATCGGCCAGCGCGTTCGTTTTTACCGGCTTGCCGCTGGTCCTCCCGCCGCCCGTGATGAGGAACCGGTGCTGTTGGAATCCGGCCCCTTTCCCCTGCAAATAAAAGTGTATCGAAGACGGTCCATGCCCCGCAGGCTATCCACGTTCGTCGAATCTGGGTTTTCCAACCGGCCACTCTTTTTCCCCTTCCGTCAACACAAAGTTTCTCGCCGGTGGGCGGGGTGGGGATGAGTGGCTTTGTTTCTGGGCTGCTGGTTGGGAATGGATCCTCGCCGGTGCCAACGCCTTCCCCACCGCACCGGTGCGCAGTGCGTTTACGCGCGGCGTGTCTATTGGAACCGCTTTGCCTGTAGACTATTCACACTTTGTGGAAGAGGGCAACTTTGTTATTACAAAGCATGCCGCACCCATGAACGTCCCAATGGCCCCTCCGGAGCACCCCACACCGTAGCTTCGAACGGAAATGCTTGTTTCACCGGGCACTGCCCGGCCACTGCCGCCATCCTTCTATAAAACCCTTTTGGCACGACTACCGGACGAACCGTCACCGAGGACTGCGGCCCTGTGCTTAGCAGTTGAAAGGAAGAGGGCATTTCCATGCGCAGAGGTCTTCAGAAGCTCGTCCTTGCCATTGCGGAAACCGTGCCGAAAGAAGAGCGGTTGCTTCTTCACGCGGCCAATGGCCAATCCCCTCCGGCCTCCCTAGGAAGAGGTCCTTTGCGCCAAACCTCTGCAGTTGAGAGCGAAATCTTGTCCTGCTCACTATTCTTGGTGTTAAACGGGTTGGGAATTCGCCTCCGGTTTGCATGCGCACACGCAGGGATTCATAAAGGTATCCAATGCAGCCGCGGTGGAAGTGGCTGCTGTAGTTCACTATGCCTCACCCAAAGTCAACCTATCTGCATCATGGGCCTTTTCTCCTTCCTTGCAAGGGTGCTGCTTGGCAAACGGGGGTCGTGGCTATGGGGGGGGGGGGGCGCGCATCGCTTCCGCTTGTGTGGTGGTCGTCTCTCTCCCCCGTGCCCGAAGGGCCTGTTTTGCTGGGGAACCCATGGCTCGCCGGGGGAAGCGGGGTTGGCGAGAATTCGCTGCGGTGAATGCCGTCACGGACGACTTTTCTAAGCTGTGGGAAACTGCTCAAACCGTTGTCGGTGAAATCCATTGCGGGAACAGGCTGCCGCTTTACACGGTACGCCGCCAACGGGGAATGGGGAGCCAAGAATCCCCGCAGGGCCCGAGGGATTCCAGAAATGCGTCCTTATCGTGGAATCGTTGTGGGCAACTTCCGGATGTTACAAGCCACGTGACATCCACGCGCAACGGCGGGCCCCCGCTGGTGGGTGGGGCTTGCGCGTTCCCTTTTTAGTAAGTGGGCAATGCCATGTGACGTAGTGCCTCCAAACCCAGATACGTGCGGAGGCCTCGCCCATTAGGCGCCCTCTTCCGCAAAGCCCGGCCGCAGGTTCGACCACCGGCACTGTTCCCTTTGGGAACAAATTGGCCCGCCAAATGGTTTTGTGTTCTGCCCCTTTGTTCCGCGGACGAAGCGCAGTCACTTCCGGAATGCTCAGCCGCAAGCTCTTCTTGCGGTTTCTTCACCCGAGACGGCCCATCCGATTCGTGGTTGCTGCGCCGGAAACCAACCCTATTGCCCCAAACGCGGGGGGGGGGGGACAGAAAAAAAACGGCGGCAGCCGAAGAAACAGTATTGTTAACCGTACCTTTTTATAGCGAAACCAGGGGCATGTATTCCTTTTCTTCGCTATTGATGCTGGGTTTCTTTAGGCCTTTTTCGTTTGGATTCGATCTTTCCACCAAGGCGATGCGCCGCCACAGTTATTGGAAAATGGAAATTCCCACTCTAAACCGTATTGTGTTTGCGTTGCTTCCTCGCTCGGTTGTTGTCTATATTTTGCGCCTGAATGCTCCTTATATCACCGCTGCTTTTTCCGCTGTTGCCCTCGGTTTCTGGGGTTTTGCGTTGCTTCTGGCTTTCCTTGGGGTGTACCGAACTTTTCAAACATGCAGGCCGCACCCCCTGGCGCACTTTTTTCTGGGGCGAAGGGTGCCGTGACATTGCCGCGCTTTGGTGTTTGGTGAAAAATGCCCCGCGCGAGCTTCACCAAATGGATGCCGAAAACAACTAGGAACCAAATCGACATCCACGATTAGCCCCCCTCCCCCTGCGTTTTGGTTTTGCAAGCTGTTAGTATCGGGGTCACGGAAATGAGGGCAAAAGACCGCCGGCAAAATTGTCATGCCATGCTCTGATTAGCTGTTCTCGATTTCGCGCCCGGTGAATATCGAGTGGTTGCGTGCTTTTGCTTCACTTCTGTGCAATGCTGGGGGGACCCCTGGGTTGTGTAAATCGATGCCGTGGTTTTCATGGGTTTTGAAGGGGGGGATACGTAGAATACCTTGATGCGGCGCGTGCGTGCCGGGGAAAAAGGGCAGGGGTGGCGCGGGCGTTTTGCACCCCCGTCGTGGGCGGAATGCTCGCCAGTCAGAACATGACGCGCGTACAGAGGTGTGCTGCTGCTGTGGTTTTCCCTTCGTGTCCAGCAGAGGTTTTCCGCGTTTTTTTGTGCAGGGGGGTGGTGGTGGGTCTTTTGTTCGCCTCGTTCAAAACCTGTTTTGGGGGGGGGGCCCGGGGCTTTTCCGGCACCCCGCTTTGCGCTCGGTAGGGCAAGGGAAAACGTGCTTGGCCGCGCAGGAAATGGGTTTGCGGGATGCCCCTTTTCTCGTGGCGGCTCGGGTTTTGGGGTGGTTTGCATGCGGCTGCGCTGTGGGGGTGGGGGGCCGGGCTGTGCGCCCTTGGCGCAGCCTGCCCCCTGCGCACGGGCTTTCCGGTTTTGTTTTGCTGCTTGGGTGGGCTGGTGGAAATAAGTGCTTCCGCGGCCCTCCAGGTTCCGCTTTTTCCGGCGCCTTGGCGGGGCCGGGGAGCTCTCGGGCGGGCGTGGTGTTCCGTGCCGGGGTGCCGCGCTTTTTCTCGTGTTTTCGGTTGGTTTGGCCTCCCCCCTCGCGTCGCCTGGCCCCGCGCCGATTCCCGCCCCGGGGTGGGGATGCCGGGCGCTGGGAGTTGCTCCTCGTCTTTTTTCCAGGTGCGTGCTTGCGCATGTGTGGCGGCGCCGCCGGGGGTGGGTGGGTGGGGGTCCGGCGCACCGGCCAGCCAGATAACAACACGCGACTGCCCCGACATGCGCGCCCCCCCTCGTTCTCAGGCGGTGGCGCCGCCCGCCTCGCAGTTCAGCATCAGAAGGTCCTCCGTCATAGCCGGGTCAAAGACGACGGGGAAGAACGGGCCGCTGACACGCGCGCCGGCGCGGAAGCGGGTAGTGTGCGGCAGCAACGGGCCGTCCTGCACTGCATGCGTCTCTTCGCCCATGTAATGCACGCAGCAGCACCGCGCCGCGTCAAGGGAGCGGTTGCCATGAGTCGCGAAGAGCGTCTTTGGATGAATCAGTAGCGCCTCACCGCGGCGCAGGTCTACTGTGACGGGCGGCGTGTCGGCGAGCATCTCCTGCTCGTCATCGGTGGTGATGTCCCAAATCGTGTTCAGCTGCTGCGCCTCACTCTGCGTGGGATCGTACGGCACCGGCGGCAGCAGCTGGCCCTCGCGCCAGCGGTGGCTGCCGGGAATCAAACAAGGTGCCCCGCGGTCTTTGTTGAGGGTGTCGAGCGCGACCATGATGCTAACGTGGTTCACCGGTGTCGTGTGCTGCCAACGCACGTAGTTTTGCTGCCACGGCACGCACGGGCCAGTGCGGGGCTCCTTCATGAAGACCTCGTCATACCAGAGCCGCACGAGGCGATTGCCGAGCGCCTGCGACGCAGCGACGGTCAGCGTCGGCAGGTACACGAGGTCGTGCATCCCCCAAGCGCACCGCCACTGGCCCTGGCAGTAGAAAAGCGGACCGCTGGTCAAATCGGCGAGCGAGGTGGCGTAGAGGTGCTCCGACTTGGGGTGATGCTCTACGTTGTTGGCGAGCTGGTTCACCTCGTCCGCGAGGATGTCTACCTGTGGTGGGTCTAGCACCGAACGCGGCAGCTTAGCGTACCCCAACTGATGGTACTGCTGGAGCACCTGAAGCGGCACCACAAATTGCCTGTACTCGTCCACGTCGGGCAACGTGCCGTACAAGCAGCCGAGTGCACCCGCGCAGTCTTTAAGGTCGTGGGGCAACTGGCCGCGCAAATACTTCAGCACGTACGACTTGTACTGTCTGGGAGTGAGAGGCGCGCGGCTCGGCAGCGCCGCCGCGTGCAACACGCGTCGCATGAGAATGGGCAGGAGTGTTGCTTGCCCTTCGCTTGACCTCGTCTACCACACGCACGCACGTCCGTACGCGGAGAGGCCGGTTTGCTTTCCCTCTCTGTGTTACTGAATGATGCCAGGGACGGAGAACAAGCGGGAGAGGGGACTCTGTGGTGCGCGCTATGACAACAAGAACCGCAGCCGCCTCCGCGTGTTCCTTCTTTACCTTAGCGCTTTTCTCTCCCTTTGGGCTTGTTGAGTACCTTCTCAGGTCTGCAATGAAGCTTCGCTTGCCGTCGTGGCCGCCACTTCGTATTACACTATAGCCCACCACACGAGAGAAAGGGGGAGGGAGGGAGAAACCAACAGGAGGGCTAGCAAGAGAGGGTAGATGAGAGAGAGAGAGAGGCAGGACTCTGATACATCGGAGAGCACGCACGCGCACGAGCAGGAATGCCACCAATGGAGAGCGAGGGGTGGGGTGAGATGGGGTAGGGGTAGAGCAGGCTCACGAGGGATGTCGCGCACATGTGCACACACAAAGTTGCCTATGAAGAATATTGGGTTCTTGTTTTCCCCCGCCCGCGGTCTCTTCTTATTCATCCACAAGCAGCTGACACTACTATATATCGATGGATGTGTATTGTGTGCCACGGGTGTGCGTCTTAAGGGGAGTTGTGCCACGCCACGCCACGCCATGTGTAGGCGTGCCTGTGTGGGTGTGTGAGAGGAGGAGGTGTGATGATCAAACGACCCCCAGCCAAAACAGGCAGTCACAGAGGACACTGATGGATGGCTTAACCGTTTAAGGATGTGCCAAGAAGAGAGGGTGGGTGGGTATGTGTGTGTGTGTGTGTGAGCATACAAGGCCATATAAACCGCGTTTTCCATGCCGTCACAGCAGCGGCGAGGAGCTACAACGAAAGAAACAAGCGCACACCCACACACACCCACACGGTGTCACAGACCCCGGCCGATCTTTTCCTGCTTGCGCTTCTTCCATTTGGTGAAGAAGGTCTTTGGGGCCTCGGCCACCTTACCAGACTTATGGGCGGCCCGTCTGCGGCTGCGCGCTTTCTGTGACTTGTTCATGCCCCGCGACAGCACGCGCACCTCGTCGGCTGGCGCAGCTCCGCCGGTGCGTGGGGTCTTGTGAGGGTTGACGGCGGCCTTGTAGGCAGCGGTGGGGGCCACCTCCTCCTTGCGGCGCTTCATGGCGGTCGCCTTGTCCCTCTCGTGCTTCGTGAGTCGCCGCAGTTTCGCCTTCTTCACATCAAACGTGTTAAAAATGGCGGCTGGGTGCAGTGTCTTGATGCCGCGCAGAAAGGCGTCGGATGGGTGGACTAGGTTACGCTCCGGCCGCAGCGTGTTGTGGAGCCACCGCAGCTCTGTTTCATCATCAGCGTGGATCGAGTAGAGGAGGGCCGACTGTGCGTCGGTGTTGTCGTCCGTCACCTCCTTGCGCACCTCCACATTGGTGCCCTTGATACGCTTGTGGAGCGCCTTGGGTATAACGTGGGCCATCTCTCTCGCCTGAAGGGGTGGGGGGAGGGAGGGGGAGGTAGAAGGGGAGGGGGGGGGGGCAAAGGCTCGCTGGGGCGCCTCTACAGTGCGTGAGTGCGTCGATGTGTGCGTGTGAGGGAGAAGGGAGTGGAGGAGTAGAGGGAAGAGAAAGCAAAACGTTCGAGGCTCATCCGTCACGGAGACCACTGCATCCAACGGCCCATTTCCTTTCTCATGCGCCCATGTAGCAACCCGCTGACCTTTACCAGCGCTGCTGACAGGCACAACACACAAGTGCGTGCGTGGGTTGACTGTGTTCAGCTGTATGCACATGTGGAGGCGCAAGGCATGCTCAACAGGGGAAGGGAAAAGGAAGAAGCGTGGGGGCGCCTGGTGGTGTCACGAGGACATCCCAAGAGGGAAACACGCGAAGGAGCAGCCCCATGAAAGAGACATGAGAGGAGGGCGAGGCGTCCGAACAGAACACAAGAGGAGAAAAGGGAAGGGAGAAGGGGAGCGGAGCCAAAGAGCAGCGAGCAAGGCTGGAGTGAGCAATAGAAAACGAGAAGATTCACCCATCGCAGGGCGGGAGGAGGACGGGGGGAGGGGCTGGTGTATGAGTTTAAGACGAGTAAAGCAGCGGGCACCTTGTATAGCTGAGTCGGTTGTTCAATCTCTCTTGGTTGCTCCCGTCTCGTCATCACGCAAACCCACGGGCACACACACACACACACACAGAGGAGGCAGACGCTGACGAGCGTGTAGGGCTGTGGATCGCTCATCGACCACTTTGAAAAGAAGGCACAGCTGCACAAGAGGAAGCACAACACCGCAACACGAGCACATTTTCTCGTCGTCTCAGCGCATCCCTCGTTCTGCTACAGGACTCCCCCTCCCCCCGAGATGCCGCGACTGAGGCGTCTCCTCGGTCATCGGTGCACATGGCGCCAGAAATGAAGGCAAAACACCATGTGCCAAGAAGAGTGAGTGGGTAAGAGTAAGAGAGAACGAAGCAGTGCGTGGGTTCGGCATTGGGTGCAGATAAACTACATAGGCGACACAGACACACACGGGAACAAACATTTTCACCCCGACGCAGAGTGAGGTGGATGGAATGCGAGCGTGCCGCGCTTGTGTGCCGCGTGACGCGCGCCGCTACAGGAGCGCGGAAAGGTATTCGCGACAGTTCAGTGACTCCCACCACAGTACGTCGCCGAGAGTGATGTTCTTCTTCGCTACGGCGAGCACTGCGGGCTCTTTGGATGGGGTGTAGACGAGAGAGAGATGCAGGTTGGAGCAGCTGCGCCGCGCAGTCTCCTCGAGCAGCTGAAGGTTGAAACTGTCGCGCAACGACCCTGTTCGGGCGGAGTCGTCGCCAGTGAGCAGCGTCGCTGCCGATGTCGAGACTCCCGAGTGGACCGAGAGAAAAGAATCCTCGTTCCCGCTACCCCCGCCGATGCCGTCGCCACCGCGACGCCCTGCTGCGGCCGCGCAGTAGGCGAGCATGCGTCGCCGCTGCTCGTGCTCGACCATGAAGCGAGAGTATATGATGCCGCTGTGGACGTTGCCCAGAATGGGGTGGAGGTCAACCGTTAAGCATGACCACGGACTAATGACAGCGAGTGGTACCGCAGCAGTGTTGGGGATGTCGCTAGGGCTCGCATGGCTGAACTCGTTTGCAATGACACTGTTCTTGTTGGAATGGTGGTGG
Organism: Leishmania braziliensis MHOM/BR/75/M2904; assembly: GCF_000002845.2. NCBI lineage: Eukaryota > Euglenozoa > Kinetoplastea > Trypanosomatida > Trypanosomatidae > Leishmania > Leishmania braziliensis. Next base: position 133,003 of record NC_009297.2, on the reverse strand, counting down.
TGGATCTTCATTGAGTGATCGTCACCCAGAAAGATAGACAGGGCCTGTGACACGTTACGGCCGTCCGCCGCCATCGCGGCAGCCACGTTGGGCGGTTCCATGTCGCGCGGGTACACCACCGCCCAACTTGTCAAGGCAAAGTCGCTGATTTGGTGGAGCGCTCGCGTGCTGTTAAGAAAACCAAGAAGCTCGACGCAGCTCCACCGAGCGGGGAGGCCCCACTCGAGGCTGTTGTTCTCCTCCGCCTCCGCGCCAGACAGGGGAAGGGACGGCACGTCGACCAACTCCTTCGCGACCACCTGGTAGACTCGGTGCGCCATACTGTGCAAGTCGCCGAGCACCATCTCAAGCTGCGTGGGAGTCAGCTCCACAAACCAGTTGCGTTGCTGCTGCTGCGCATTGGCGGGGGCAGACGACGGTGCATGGGGGAAGGGTGGGTTGGGGAACATGTCCGGTCGCGAGCCGTCCACTGGGCTGGCCACCGGCTTCTCAGGACCGGTTGCAGCGACCGGATTGCCAGAGCTACGCGCTACCTCGCATGGGATTTGACGCAGTCCCTCCCAGAGGGTGGACGAAGCGCTGTAGTTGAAGTCGGCGAAGAAGGGGACGGAGAGCTGTTGTAGCAGCACCTCAAGCAGCAGGAGTCGATGAGGGTCCACATAGGTGCAGTATGCGTTGACTCCGGGCACAGCGGACGTCGTTGTCGCCGGCACCATCAGTCCGCGTTGACGCAGCGTGCGAGCCACAGCGCGTATCATCGCGTGCCGCTCTGCTGTCCACGCTGGGTGGCTCTGCATTTGCGGTAGAAGTTCCAGCGGCAGCGCCAAACTCAGCAGCATCGCCCCAAGCCGCGCCACCACTCGCATCGCCGTGACAACCAAGATTGACAGTGGCACGCAGCTCCTTTTTGCCTGCCCAACGGTCTTACCCTTCGCATCGCCAGACTGGTGCTGTGATGCATCATGTCCTGGCATTTCACCTACTGATGATGGTGACACGGGCGCCATCCCTGGCGAGCCCGCGGTGTGTGGGGTCGTGAGGCGGGTGCTCGGGGTGTCGTAGGGAACGAACTGATGCAAGTAGCTATTCCAGTCGGAGAAAACGCCCTGCAACGCCGTCACTGCGCGTCGCACTCGTGCTCCTACGTCGTCGCCAGGCTCGAGACCGTGCGCATTGTTGGGGTCTGGTGGAACGCCGCCGCACTCCACCACGTGATACAGCCGCAGGGCTAGTTGTTGACACTGCTCGGAGCAGTAGACGGAGTGACAGCCGCCAGGGCAGTTCACAGGTTTTGCTAGTCGTTGTCGTCCACACTGCGCGCAGCATGACGGTACTGATGGGACGTTGACAGACCTGTTGCTCACCCCGGCGCTGGTGCCGTTGTTGCCACGGAGCGTCGTGGCAGTGGTAGACGCCGACGCCGATCGCGGCGAGGGAAGTGGCCAGAAGGGCATCAGAACGGCTGGGCGTTCCATCAAGACGGCCTCACCTTTCTGAATGCGGCGGGTGGCGGAGAGGCGGATGTGGCGGCAGAAGTACTCAATCGGCACCGTGCCCCACCGCGTCGTCGTGTCGGCCGTGGCAGCCAAGAGGGCCAACATGGAGTCCCGATCATGCATGAAGTCTTCTGCCCTCACCCTCCGCTTTGACATGGTTCTCTGGACAATGACGACGCTAGAGGGGGTGGCATTGTTGTTGCCGCCGCTGATCGTTGCCCTGGTGCTGCTTGGCTGGCTGATCGGATGCAGGCTTCGCCGCCCCGTCGCGCCGCAGTACCCGCGCGACACGAAAAGCGGTAGCCGACTTACCGGCGTTGGGTTCATGCTGGGGAGGAGGGTCTCAAGGAGGAACAGGCGGCGGTGGCACACATCGGTGCCCGGGCGGAAGGGATAGCCGGGCTGAAGGAGACCACAAAACGGCGATCGCGGGCGCGGGGTTGTTGGGGAGCGGTGGTGCTGTGCCAGGCCTGCGCTGATGCTGTCGGCGCCTGCGGCGGACACGGACAGAGGCGGCCGCCGCGGCGGCTCGTCGGCAGCATGCAGGGTCCTGCCGTTGCGACCGAAAAGCAGCGGGCACACTTCGCACGGCAGCGTGTGTGTCTGGAGGGGCGTGGCGGTGTTGGAAGCTGTATCAGCGCGCGACGACAGTCCGTCGACACGGTGACTGAGAGAGAAGCTGATGTGCTCCGTCGGTTGTGGAGTCGGATGGAGTGAGGGAATGCGAGGCTGACCAGTCGACGCGGGATTCACTATTCCAGCAGCGTTGGGAGAGTCTCCGAGAGGACAGTGCAGCACACCACCTTCTTCGGGCGAGTGAGGCGAGAGCGACGCGTTTTCCATGATGGTGCTGCTGTACTGCATCGTACCCGCATCCCCCCCGACGCACAAGCACAGCGTAGAGGTCGGGAGCTGCTGGCGCAGAAAGATAGACGCGTACGACACCATTACCTGCGTGACGCGACCGAGGCGAAGGAGCAGCGGCGACACGGCACGCCGGCGATGCCGCAAAAACCCGGCCAGGTCCTCCACCTGCGATATGTAGCCGAAGCTAATTAGGTTTGCAGTGAGCACCTCGTAGGTGGCGTTGATATGATCCCTGGCGGGACAGCACCGTATTGCCGCCTCGGCATCGTGCAGGCTGTCATGGAGGCATGTCAGCGAGGCGTGGAAGAGAAGATGGCTTCGGACTGTGTAGAGGATAGAGAGGTCTCGGGCACGCGTCGGTGCGCGGCCGTTTGGGGTAGTCGTCATCGGTGGCGCCTCCTCCATGCTCTTCTCCTGCTTGAGCAATTCGATCGCTTCGCTAACGATGCGAACGGCCCCAGCGTAGTCGGGGCTGCTCGCATCCCTTGCCGACGAGGACGCCGGTGTCACGTTCGACAGCCGCACTGCGGTCACCAGCGCCTCGTCGGTGCTCTCCGTATCCATGTTATCTGAGTAGCGGTAATCACCCGATATGCTGGCCGAGAAGGCAGGGCTGTCCAAGAGAGTCATGGCGCGCAGAAGGGGGTGCAGGATGTGCATCGCATGGAGGCGCACCACGACGATGGGGGTGCACATAGCGATTGGCAGGGTGAGGATTGCCACGACGGAGTCGTCGTCCTCGGCCATGACGTGCTGCGAGGTGTCCAAAGGGGTCGGCCGCCGCTGCTGTGAGGGAGCCGCTACAGCTGCTGTAGTCGGAACAGTGGCGTCCTCCAAGCGCGCAGCCTCTGCGGCGGCAGCAGCCACCTTTGCTATTGTGTCGGAGTACGAGTTGGCAGCGCTGATGGGGCTTCCCAGCAGATCCTGGTGGGGCGGTTGCTGCGATCGCCCGCTGTCGTGCTGCCAGTCGCTTATGAAGCTGCCGTGCAGCGCAGGGTAGCGGTGGCCGCTGACGGAGAGCAGCGGATTGGACGCGAGTGTAGCAGGCGGAGCGACGACGGGGCTTCCGCTTCTCTGCTGATTCATGTTGGCTGTTTTCGATTTGCTGTGTGACTCGATGTGGACGAGAAACATCCCCTCACCGCCGCCAGCAGTGGCAACACCACCGCTGCGGTTGCCGATGTGGTTGTACAAGCTCTCCGACTCCACGCCGTTCGTGGTCATAGGGCTCACCTTGACCGTAAGAGCGAGCTTGTCGCACGGTGACTGCGGCGGTGGAGAGGAGCACCGATGAGACAGGGTGCACGGATTCCCTTGAGTGCCAATGGGGGACCCCGGTTCCCTGCTGGCCACATCATCATCGGCACCACCAATAATGTTCATGTCGTGTGCCTCATCTAGCTTCGTCGCGGGGGGGCTACCTTGGATGAGGTGCCGCACAGGCGGCATAGCCGTCGCGAGGACGTTGCTGAGGCTTCCGTTCGGGTTCGTCGTCACGTTTGTGGACGCCAAGGAGCGGGTGCTCTCGCCACCGCCGCCGCCATTTACCGAGGTTGCATCGACCTCTTCCTCACCATTTCCGCCGATGCGCTCAGCAGCCATCACTCTTGTCATCTTGCCAGCGGTGCTGTCGCCTGTGAAGGAGAGGGAGAGGTGTGCGCTGGGTAAGAGGGTGGTGGAGGGTCCTGTCGCCTCTGACTGCTGGGGTTGCTGGAGATGCATGGAAGGAGAGCGTGGGGATGGTGTGCACACAGGTGCCTGCGTGGAGGGGGTGGTCTCGTCCTCGCCCTCAGGGACTCGCTCCGCGGTGGCTCGTCTCGGCGACACAGGAAAGCACAACGGTGATGTGAGTTGGCTGCTTGTCCCCCCTGCAATCGTCGTTATGGTCGTCGTGACCGTTGTCGTTGCGGTGGCGGTGGTGGCGTTGGCCACACTGGCCGCCGGTTCCGCCGACTCTATTCGTCTGCACTCTGCTTTGCTGCCGCGGTTACCACTGCGTGTGCGTTGGTTTCCGACGGGCCCGAGAGTGACGGTGCTCGTGTCGAGGGGTGCGCTGCTGGTGAAGGGAGTCGGAGAGGGACTGTGTTGGACAACCGTGGCGGCTTCTGCTGCGCAGACCGTCTGGGAGCAAACACTATCCATGAAGAGCACGCTGGGCGACTCACTCGTGTTCGCATCTGTCGCAGGACTCGGTGACCCATCGCGCTGCTCGCGCGATCGCCGCGTGACAACGTAGTCGGTGGATTTTAACAGCTTGGACGAAATCCGAAATTCAACAACGACGGCGGCCTTGCCGCTGCGGCGCAGCACGACCCCCTCCAGGGAGTGCTTCAGGACGATGCGGATAATTTCGTACGCTTCGCTGCCGAGTCGATCAATCCACCAAAACTCGAGGCGGCACGTGTCAGGTCTCAGAGACACGCGGGTGCCTGGGACTGGGGTCACGATGCTGCGCCACCAGTGCGGTAGCTGAGGGCTACAATAGACAGTAGGGGTATTGGCACCGTCGTCGTCTTTGGTTGTGTTCTCGCCGGAGAAGGCGCCATCATGGCGACCGATGGAGCTTATATGATCCAGCGATAAGGACGACGAAGAGAGGAAGGAGCTCGACGACGCTTGGCCATCTACATCAACGACGTCATCTGCATGTGTGCGACCGTGGTGGCGGTGATGCTGAAGTCTCTCCCGCTGTCGGCGGCCATATAGGCGCGGGCGCTCCAAGCCGACAAAGAGGTCGGTGAAGGAGTAGGCCACCGGCGACTCCGCTCTCTGCGGAAACGACATCGAGTCTGCGAGCCCGTGCTTGTTGCGGCTGCGACTCTTGGACGCGGTAGAGGGGACGAACAGTGGACTGTTCAAAGGAGAAACGGCCAGGTGAGTGCGGTGGGCCTGCCGGTGAGCCACACAAGAAGCTACGGCATCTTCATGACCCTCACCGCAGCCTTGGGTCGTTGCCCCCGACCCAGGAACGCTGGGGAAGGAGGGCTTGGATATCAGGTGCAGAGGCGCGAGCTGCGCTGTAACTGTTGCCTGGTCGCGCTTCTTCTGCCTCGGCTCGTGCGCAGCGCTGCCGCTGCTCGTCACGTCCACCGACAGCGGAGATCGCCGCGTCGGCAGAAGCGCTGCAAAGGACGGCAGGGGGCGGCCCGCGGCGGCGTTGGGGGGACGCAAAAAGGCGACCGGCGCCGTCGCCGCGCCCAGAGAGAGACCCGCCGAGGTGTCGTCCAGCGTATGGGCCGGCCCCACCCCTGTCCACGCGTGCTCCGGCGACGGCACGTCCAGGGAAAGCGAGGTCGGGTTCTTCCCTCCGCACGCATCACCGACCACCTCGCCCTTCTGCGAGGATGTCGGGCACGGGTAGGACATTGCGAAGTCTTCTTCACCTCCCCGCCGCCCTTTATCTCGGAGCCCTCGCTATGCGCGTGTGCACCCTCTGTCTGCTGGATCGGGGGTTTATATTTTGTCTGATACACACGTCTGCGTTGGAACTGAAGCGATTTTCACCTTCCTTCGTGCGAAACAAGAGGAAATCGAGCACTACTCCAATCCACCTTCCCCCTTCTTGGCTCCTCTGCGAGGCGTGCACACACCAACTGCCTTGGATCTGTCGGAGAGAACGACAATATGGTAGACTACGGGGGCGGGGGAGAGAGAGGGGTGAGGGTGGGTGACACAGCGCGAGGTTTAACGCGGCAGCCGATTCAGCAACGAGCGGGAGCGACCACAGCGACCACACGATGGGAGGTGGTGGTGGTGGTGGGGTAGGGGGAGGGGGGAGAAAAACTGAGGAAGACACGGATAGCGAGAGAAGACACTGGGG
>NC_009297.2:113870-126720 GCF_000002845.2 Leishmania braziliensis MHOM/BR/75/M2904 | reverse complement strand
TCTAGCCGAGAACACAACAGCGCCCTTCAGAGGGAGAGAGGGAGAAAGACTCCGAGTATAGTAGGTGACAGTGTGGTGGCGATGGTGATGGGCGTGATAGAGGAAGGAGGAGGGGGGAGGGAAGGGGTGCAACAGCTTCTCAGAGCGATACACACGCCTCTACACACCCACCCACCCACCCACCCACCCACACACACACACACACACAGAAGGAGGGAGGGAAGAAAAAGCGCCTCTATTTACAAATGTGCGCAAGAAAGGGGGAGGGGGACAGGAGAGAAGAAGAGAGAGAGCGAGAGCGAAAGACAGAGAGGAAAACGCCCTCAGTCGCAAACATAAAGTGAGAGGGCGGGGCTTCTGGGGCGTTGGGCAGAATGCAGCGCTGGGGCAGCCTGCGGTCTCTTTCCGCCCCTCCTCTCTCTCTCTCTCTCTCTCGCTGGTGTGGGGGAAATATGGCCTGGGGAGGGGGGGGAAGTGGTGGATGGGCACACGAAGAAGAAAAACAAACGATTCCAACAGCAGGACGATATGCAACATGGACGCGTATGGGGAGGGAGGGGGAGAAGGCAGAGGGTGTGCCCGGTGTGATGGGTGGCGGGCGAAGTGTTCTTCCCGCCACCGCTAGGGTAACGTCAGAGAGCGGAAGGGAGGCGGAAAGGGACGTGGGGGGGGGAAACAGGAGGCGATGTCAGTTAGTGAGCTGAGGGGCCCCATCCCATTTTCGAGGCTGTGCTGGGGCGATGTCCCCAACACCTGTTGGATGTCGTCCACTGAGGGAAGCGGACCTGTGCAGTTCCGCTCTTACGGAGTCGCTGTTTGTCGTTTCCACAACTTCCACGAAGATGCAGGGCTCATCCCTTCTGTTACCCATCATGTCCACATCTGGTGGCTCACATGACGGGGGTGGGTGGGGGGCTGTGCCAGGGTGGGACTGATTTGAACTCACAGAGAAGGTAGCAAAAGTTTGTCAGCATCTCCCGCACCATAAGAGTGGAGGAGAGAGAGAGGTGCCACGCCCCCCCTCGCCTAGACACACAATACATATGTATGTATGTATAATTATAGACCCGTACGCCGTGGCCGGAAGCCGCCCGGCAGAAACTGGCAGAGAGACCCCTCCCCCCCTACAAGAGGGCCAAAGACACTTTCGCAAGTGGAGAGGAGAGGGGGGCGGGCGAAGCAGAGAGACAAAGCCCCAGCGAACTTTTCGACTCGAGTGCGGAAAAAGGCTTGGGGAGAGGAGGAGGAGAAGCGAGATGTGTCGCCATTCGTCTCACTGAAGTACACTCAAACCGCACTGTATGCCCACATAGCGGGACAGGCGGAGAGCGAGGCTAACGCACTTGTGTGTTTGCCTGCTGGCGCGCGTTGATAGACGTGCTGGAGCGATGGTATGCGCGCGTGTGTGTGTGTGGGGGGGGTCGACCTAGGAGAGGGTGGTAGCGCCAGTGACAAGCACCAGCAGGATCATCCTCCGGGGAGCAAGGAGACACTGATTTACCGTCGGCAGTGATCATCATAACTCGAAACGCCATTTCTTTTCCGTGTCCTCTACGGTTCTTGTGCAGGTTTCTTTCGGCTTCGTTTGTGGGTGTTAGTGTGCGTCCGTTGTTCGACGACGTTGGGGGCTGGAGAAGATGACGGTGGACGACGATCGTGAAGGGTGGGAGGATCGTCAGAGTCGACAAGCACACTACCCCACCCAGAAGTATCCATCTCCCGCTTCCCCTCCCGCCACCACTCCACCTCTTTTCTCAACTCGGAAAACAACGTCCGAATCAAGTGAGACGCAGGCTAAGAAAAGAGACACACATGCGCGGCTTACAATACCCCCCCCCCTCCCCTTCCCGCTCCCTCCCACATATCCTCATTACACCTCTCCCGCGTAATTTGACGGATGTGCAGGCACGCCTCTGCGAACCCACCGAAAAGAGCAAACGCAGACGAGAGAAGAAGAGAGGCCATACAGGCGCTGCACACGCGCACACCTCCTACGTGTTGTACGCACCGCTGCGGTCACGTCAGTTGGACGCAAACTCGCAGATCCCTGAAGCACACAAAAAATAAACAAGAACGAGAGAGAGAGCCGCCGCAGCAGTTGATGCACACACGCACACCCCCGCACGCCAGGAGAGAAAGTGAGACGAAAAGGCACCCAACAGCGACTCAGAACAGCAGAGCGAGAGAAGAAAAGAGGAGGGAGTTTCGCGTGTGTGGATGTGCGTATGTGTGTGTGTGGGCTTCCCTGGGCACATCCTTCTCTGTGCCTTTCACGCCCATCTCTATCCGCGGTGACTTAGACGTTCTCGGCGATCCAGTTCATGGCCACGCGCAGCGACTCACCGGTGGAGGTGCTGCAGCCCATGAGCGTCCACGTCCGATCCTTCAGCTTCCCAAGTTCCAAGTACTCGATTAGCTCGGCTGGGGCAGCTGCAGACTCCAAGTCCTGCTTGTTTGCCAGCACGAGAAGAGTGGAGTGCTGCAGCGATGGCTCACAGTGCAGAAGTTGGTGCAGAACTTCTTTCGCCTGCGGGAACCGCCCGGCGTCCGCGGCGTCGACAACGAACACAATGGCGTCGGTATGGTCGTAGTAGAGCTTCCACGACGCTCTCAGCTGCTCCTGTCCACCCAAGTCCCAACAGGTGAAGGTGATGGAGTTGTTTGTCTGCGGGTGCGTGATGGTGAGCGTTTCCGTGTTGCCGCCGAGGGTGGGCTGGGTGGCAATAGAGTGACCCAGCTGCAGGTGGTATAGGATGGATGTCTTACCGGCGTTGTTCAGGCCAAGGATGAGCAGCTTGTAGGATTTGTTTCCCTTGAACAGGCCCCACAGGCCGGCGAAGAGTTGTCCCATTGCTCTTTTCCGGTTGATCGGGAAAGCCGGCTGCTGCTGCTGCGGTGGCGGCGACAGAAGACATCAACGGCATCGGTCCAACCAGAAAAGAAGGAAGAGTTGTGGGCATGTGGTGGTATGCAAAGGAAAACGACAGAGGAGAAGAGAGATGAGATGAGAGGGGGAAGCGCGCGCGCAAGGGTGGTGCGGGTGGACGGTGGGGAGAGGAGATCGTGCGTGGAAAGAGCCGTTGCTCAGAATGGCCTCTTTTCTTTTTTTTTTTTGCTGTTTCGTACCTTTTTCTTCCCGGTCTTTCAGCGATGTGCTGTGCTGCTCTCTCATGCTTACTCGGGTGCGTGTGTGTGTGTGTGTGTGTGGAGGAGGGGGGGGGAGTCGCTCAGGCTCCGTTAAGTTTCATCCTCCCTTCGTCTTTGTTCGATTACCCACCCCAAACAGGCAACGTCACTCTGGTCACGCGCACTTTCTCTCCTTCGTCCCTCTCGCGCCACTACGTATACCCTTCTTGTTTTATTAGGCTCTCTCTCACACACACCCACACGCACACACAGGCAGAGAGAGAGAGAGAGTCAGGAAAGGAAGCGGCAGCAACGACTGCGGCAGTGGAAGCTGGCAGCCAGAGAGGAAAAGGAGAGAGGGCCCCAGATGGCGAAGAGAGGGATGCGAAGACGGCCTACTACGCATCAAGCTGAGACACAAACCCCCCCATCCAGAGGCGCTCGTAGTGCCGTTCATCACCGCCGGGTAAGACACGGTCAATCACCAGCTCCAACAGGCCTTGTGTAGGTTGCACTCGAGCGATGTGGCATTCCAGCACAGCCCCGACACGGACGCTGTCGAGGTGGTGGGCGATTGTGTGCGCCAGCTGCACCTCAGGGATGTACACATCAGAGACGTAGGTGAATTCAGGAGTCTCCTGCCGCCAACGGGCAACAGCGTCCACCTGCAGTGATGCCGGGCGCCGCACTGTACTCGAGGTGGTGGATGCTGAGGTCAGTGGTAGGGACAGCAGCTGCGACAGCTCCGCCGAGGAGCACGCGAAGCGGGTGTACGCTGGCGCCGCCACCACACGGCGTGTCTCACCGACCAAGCACACGTAGCTCCTCTTGTGAGGCGAGTCGCCATTACTACCGTCACGAGTAGCAGCAGCAGCAGCAGCAGCGTCGGCCGAGGCACGCTCCAAGTGCTCGAGGTATCGCAAAATCCAAAAGCGCGTGCTGCTGTCTTGCAGGAGACTGGCGCGCTCCTGCTTCGTGCTGATCATTGCGCAGAGAGAGGCCATGGCGTACTCGGGGATGAATTCCTGAGGTGCGGCGGAGGTGGAGACAGCGCGGGCCTTACCACTACTGCCGCCACCGCGGCGCTGCTGCCAAAGCCACGTCTTGAGCTGATGGTGTACGAGCATGTCGGGATATCGACGCAGTGGACTTGTGCTGTGGGTGTAGAAGGTTGTGTCGAGCCCAGCGTGGTGCAGAGGGACGTGATGGTAGATGGCACGTGTCACAGTGCTGAGACGACGCACGGAGGACTGCATGGCTTCGGCCAGGAAGATGTGCGAGGCGTCCAGCGACGTTAGTGTCTGCACACCTTCAGGCTCTGTGTAGTAGCGCGCCACGAGATGATCGCTGGAGAGGGCACGAGTGCCGCGGAACGGCACTGTAATGTGGTTAGCCTGTGCAATGCGTGAGCACACCTCGTTGGCGGCGATCATCAGCTCCGCCACAGCGAGGCGAGCGTCTTGGGTGGAGATGACCTGATCACTGACGGAGAGTACCTCGGTGCCCTTGACTTTAATGAGGGGGTCGGGCAGACTGAAGTCCACCGGTGGCGGCGCCGCCACCTCCCCTCCACCGTCCTTGCTCCCGGGCCCGCACTGGCGTTGCTGTCGCTGCTGCCGCTCTAGTCGAGTGCGCAGCCGAAGACGTGCGCAGTGCATAATGTAAAAGAGGTTGTCCTTGTCTTCACGCGTCATCCATGTCGGCGGGGGATGCGCGCTGTCGATGCACTCAGTCAAGAGAGGTGACGAGGACGGCGCATCCTTGACGTGTCCAACCCCCATGACGGTGGGGCCGCTGCCTTCCGTGGGCACCTCCCTGTCTTCCTCCTTGCTGATCATTTCCTGTAGCTGATCGTATGTGATGCGCCGCAGCTGATCCAACCATCCCACGGCGACTGAGTAGTTCTTCACTTCACCGGTGGTCTCATCGATCTGGAAGACGACATTGAACGTGCGACACGGACGGTCCTCGCGCAACGTGGCGGCCTCGACGATAGGTTTTGGGAGCATGAAGAAGACGCCCTCCGGCAGGTAGGTGGTGGTCGTCAGCCGCCGTGCTGTCAACTGCTCGAGGGTGCTGTCAAAGGGGCAGTAGACGGTTGCATCGGAGACGTATACGACAAAGTACTTCGCACCCGTTGCCGCATCCACGCAGACGCCGATGGCATCGTCGACCTCGCTCGTTGTGGCGGAGTCGATGGCGTACCCCGGCCCCGCTCGGCGCTCGCGTATGGCATCGAAGGCGTCGCCGCCGTCGCGCTGTCGGCCCTCTACTAGCAACTCCGCCATGAAGGCGTGTGCTTGCGGAGGGTAGTGCAGCTCCCCAGCGTACGCGACCCGGTTGAGATTGTCGCCAGGCTCAACGTACCCGATGAGTTCCAGCAGAGTGCGCATGTGAACGGGGTCGGAGATGCACTTCGGGGCACCAGGGAGGCGTACCAAGACTTGTTGCAGAATCTCTAGAGCCGTGTCGGAGAGGATACCTTCGCCGGCAGCGTAGCGGGCCAGTAGCCGAAGGATGCGTGTCTCACTCACGGCGTCAAGGGGTCGCACCGGTAGCTTCCAGATTGAGCTAAGGAGTCGCTGCGACTCCAACAAGGCCGACTCGACCACCCGCGCAGTGGTCGAGGACGGTGCGTATCGCAGAGGGTCATAGCGCTGCAGCAGAGAGCCAAGGACGAACTGCCGCGTCCAGGCAACGTCTAGGTGGGTGCCGCTGAACTGCGCTGCGGCGTTCGCGATGATAGTGCACGGCCCCGTCGACGAAGACGACTGCACCGTGTGATTCGATGCTTGCGCAGGGCTGCTCAGAGTTGCTGACGCCTTCTTTGACGCGGCGCCGCGGCGTTGCAGTGCTGCCAGCGCGCCGCCGGTTGGCGTTCTTACCGCCACGGTGTTGAGGACACGTACGAACATGAAGAGGAGTCGTCGCTGCGTGGTTCTTCGCAGAGGGAGATAAAACACCAGAGAGAGAGAGAGAGGGGGAGGGGGAGGGGGGTGGAGGCGAGGAGCTGTAAAGCGCCGAAGGGGGTCAAAGTGGGTTGGTGGATTGTAAAGGCCCTCAGAGAGGTTCGAGGGTACGGGATGGTAGGAAGGCGCTATACTTCAGCATCACACGCGCACCACCTTCAGCAGTCGCCCTTTTTCCCTTTCCTCCGTAGCACCTCCCCCCTCGCGACCCTTCTTCTAACTACCAGCCGCACTCAGCAACACAGCCGCACGGCGCTGACGCCCTTCTGCTTCTTAGAGGAGCAGGAGAAACACCAACGGCGCAAGAGATGGTGATGTGTAAGAGAGCTGCATATAGTGTGCTCGTACATTTCTGTAGGGAGGAAGAGGAAGGGGAGGGGGAGTGGAAGGGATGGAGGCGAGGACGTCGTGGGGGAAGGGGTACCCTATCGCAGAACCCCCTTGGCGTATCAATCAGGCGAAACGAGGGGTAGATGACATCGAGTGTGCTGCTGGGGAACGCACACACGTAGACCGCACTCCTGGGGTTCACGCAGGCAGCGGCGGCACCCCATCCACCGCAGCCCAAAAAGTAACCCGCGCGCCGACCAACTCTCGAGCCCCTCCCCCCTTCCCACGTGTCTGCTCTCTGCCACACACGTAATAGACGCCTAACACCATCACTTTCCCCCCGCCTTGCCACAGGGCGCACCGTGCGGTGCGCAAGCAGTCGTAATCACACAAACATTGCAGCGATGCGCCGACTCAACACCCTGAGCTCGGCCTCTGCCTCAAAGCCCGCTCATCTCCCGCTCCGCAAGTCGCTTCACCGCCGCTGTCGTCAGATCGGCCACCACGTGGAGCATAACACGGGTTGGCGTAGGCTCCTCATACCAGTAGCGCAGTGAGGAATGGGTAAGATGCATTCAGGTCACACTAACAACCACTCTGGCCATTATAGAGATGACGCAGACGGGTTCACTGTCGCAGGTCGCTCTGACACGGCGCTGCCGAGGGCCCTGCGACTTCCATTAGCAGCGACACTTCGCTCCACCTCCCCAACGTCTTAGGCACGTGACCCTCTCAGCGCCAGAAGTGGCCCCGCGTTGGCAGGGAGAGGAAGAGGTGAGGCTGCTTGGCTTTTCCACAAAGAGAGAGAGAGGATGGGGGTGTGCTGAGGCGAGAGAGATGCCGCGCGCTGGTAGGAGTGTGCCTCGACCCCATGCGGTTTTTTTTCCGCTCTCCACTACATAAAACGGTGCGCAAAACACAACGCAGCGGAGGAGCGAGGCGGTGAGAGACGTGCCACGTGGGACTCTCAGTCACGACGAGGAGGAGGAAGCGGGGGATAAAGTGAACAACGAAATGGGGGGTCCGTAAGGGAGAGGGTGTGTGGCGGGACGGCGCGATGTGCGGAGAGCGCAGAGGGCAGGGGCGGGAGGAAGGGGAGGGGGTGCACAGCGGGGGGAGGGTTGCGTAGCGGCGCGCGAGCCTTTGCCGCCGTAGCTGTGTGGGTGCTGTGTGCCGGAAGGGACACACAGTCCTCACGCACGATCAGCGTGCCGTGTGTGTGTGTGTGTGTGTGGCGCAACTGTGGCGCGGTTGCTGCAGTGAGGAGGCGGTGGGTGAGGTTGGGGCTTCGGCCCCGCTTGTGGTTGACCTGGTGTGCATTAACAGCGAGTTACTATCACTGCTCAGGACTGCTTGCCTGGGCAGACGGGTGGCGGACACGTCACACGTTGGATGTCAAAAGTAAAGAAATCAAACGTCTTGGCAAAACAGGAGTTTCCGTTGAAAAGGGGCGCTGCCACCCAGTGGCGCAGCATCGCTTCTCCACCCCCTCCAGCCCAGTGCTCGCCACGCCGCCCGCCTCGCGGCGCGGGGGTGGGGGGAGGGGGTGGAGAAGCGAGAGACGAGGGAGGGAGAGGCGAGTAGGCAGACACCCGAGCCGCGCATGCACCACGCATCTACAGTGGTGCAGCTGCGTTGACAAGTAGGAAGGGGTTGTGGGCCAACGCCGGCGGAGGAAGACTCCACAGGGGGAAGGAAAGGGGGAAGTGGGGAGTCCCGCGGCGACGCACGCCATGAGAGCCGCTGCCCACTTGCCTACCGATACGACCACCCAGAGGAAGAAAGGAAGGTAACACAGATGAGGAGTACAGGCGGCTTCGCTTGCGAGCTGAGGAGTGGTGGCGATCCCTCCTCCCCGCCATCAGCACGCTGGGCTACACGCACCTTCACACAAGCCCAAGGAGATAACGGGAGGGTGGCGCACCACGGCAGCGGGCGAAGGAGAAAGCCGTACGAGAATGAACAACAAAACGTAAAAGAATAGGGGAGAGAAGGGGGCGGGGGGGGGGGGAATGAGAGGGAGGGGGATGAGGGGGAGGGGGGGCGTGTTTCGGGGGCATGCGTGTGAGCCGGCCTAGACATCGATGAGCGTGTCGAGCAGGTTGTAGAGCGAATTGGTGAAGTTCCTGGCGGCGTTGGGCGTGGGCGCCTTCCAGATGGTGTCCATCGTGTAGACCTCGATGTCGACGGTGACGGTGCCGGCATTGCGCGCGTAGACGGCGACGCCGGTGGTGTCGGCACCGTTGTCGATGTAGAGGCGGCCGGTGAGGGTCTCGAGGCCCTCGTCCTTGAAGACCTCCAGCACGCTGTCGTCGACGAAGATGTGAAGCTCGAAGCCGTTGGGTGTGGCGGTGGCGAAGGGCGCGCGGCCGTGCAGGGGCGCAGTGTTGCCGATGGTGCCGGACTGGGTGCGGCCAAGGTACAGCAGCGGCTCGCGCACGGTGCCGCTGGTGGCATCGGCACTGGCG
This sequence comes from Leishmania braziliensis MHOM/BR/75/M2904, assembly GCF_000002845.2. Lineage (NCBI taxonomy): Eukaryota > Euglenozoa > Kinetoplastea > Trypanosomatida > Trypanosomatidae > Leishmania > Leishmania braziliensis. Next base: position 117,827 of record NC_009297.2, on the reverse strand, counting down.
CCCATGGGGTTGGTCTTCCAGTACATCGTGCAGTTCTTGTCGCTCTCCCTGAAGGTGTAGGACTCGCACAGGCGCATCTTGTTGCACTCGGCGCTGCAGCTGGCGGCTGTGGGGGTAGGGAAGACCTTGATCGCGGGGTACGTCTCCAGCTGCTGGGTGCTCTCCGAGGGGCTGGGGCCGCCGGTGGGCATGCGGACGGAGACGGTGGTGTACTGCCCGAGGCTCGCGTTGGCACGGACCATTACGCCCACCTCTGGCACCTCGCTGTCGTCGGCGTAGGTGGCGTCGGCGGCGAAGGTGGCGGGGTCGGCTAGAGTGAAGCGGGCGATGATCTCGTGGTAGAGCGTGTTGTTGGTGTTGCTGGCGACGATCTGCGTTGGGGTCTGGGTGACGGCGATGCCCTTCATGTCGACGAGCTTGTGGAGGCGCAGGCCCTTGGTCTCTGGCACCGGCTGCGTCTTGATCTTCTGTTCGACGGTGTCGTACACTACCGTGCGCAGCATGTTCTGCACGCCGGACCAGCCGTTGGCGCGGACCTGCGTGTCGCTCAGCTCATCCATGGTCCAGCCCCACATGGTGCGGCGGTTGAGAATGGGGTCGTAGAACGTCTTGGAGGCGTAGAGCGGGCCGTAGTCGACGAAGGTGAAGCTGCGCTCGGGGTCCTCGACGAAGACGTACTTGCCGGTTACCGGGTCAGCCTGATAGGCGCCGTAGACGAAGTAGTCGCGGTGCGAGGGCATGGTGGAGAGCTTGAGGTAGTGCTCGCCACCCTGGGCCAGCGTGAAGAAGTCGGGGCACTCAAACATTCGGTCCAGGTCGTACTTGTAGGTGTAGAGACTGTGGGAGAAGCTGTACCCGCTCTGGAAGCTTGGGTCCTCGGTGGAGAAGAGGATGACGTGCGCGTTGTCGCCCTCGCTGTCCTTGATGCGGGCCACAAAGCCGATGAGCCAGCGATTCGGGTGCGTGGGGTCCAGCCACCACTCCGTGGGGTCGCGGAAGTTCTCCAAAGCGACGAGGCCAGGGATCATGTCCTCCGACATGATGGCATTGAGCGGGCTCTTGACGAGGGTGTCGAGGGTGCGCTTGCCGTGCAGGTCCGACTTGGGCGGGTTGGCGATGCACTGGCGCTGGATGTTCTCCGGCTCCGTGCAGGTGTACACAATGACCGGCTCGCTATAGTTGTTGTTCATCATGGTGCCGGAGTAGACGCCCCACCGGTCGTACCACCTGTCGGCCCACATGGCAACCGGCGACTCAGGACGCGTCCACTTGACGTAGTCCTCCGACGTGACGTGGTACCAGGCGATGTCACCCCACAGCGGGCCGTTGGGGTTGTACTGCATGTACAGGTGAATCTTGCCGGTGACGGGGTCGCGGTAGGGGCCGTTGGGGTCGTTGATCCAGTTCTTCGGCGGGCGGATGTGGTAGATGGGCTCGTACGGCACGCCGTCCATGGCGACGGCGGCGGCGGCGATCATGGCCACGGCCACGAGGAGCAGGATGACCCTGCGGCGCACCAAGGCAGCGGTCATGGTGTCGCGTGAGGTGCGTGCGTGCGTGTGTGTGTGTGTGTGCGTGCGTGCCGATGGGAGTGCTGTCTGTGCGGGTGGTGGGGGAGAGTGTGTGTGGCGGGACGGCGCGATGTGCGGAGAGCGCAGAGGGCAGGGGCGGGAGGAAGGGGAGGGGGCGGAGCGAGGTGTGGTAGAGATAGCGAGTTGTATTGGATTGAAGAAGAGGCTAGAGGCAGGGTGTGGTGCCTCACCGGGGATGACTCGTGCTTTCCATCACTACGCATGGGAGGATGGGTGGCGACATAAGGGGATAGGTTATGACGCGGGTGGGGCGTAAACTAGAGGATAGGGCAGACTCAGAGGTCGTCGAAAGTTTCGCGGCGAAGAAGGGGTGGCTGTTCTGTGGGGCTTGAGAGGGGGACGTGCGTGTGTGTGTGTGTGCTGTCTTCAGGTGGCCATTGTCATTTGTTGTTGCGTAGTTGGCGGTGTTGTTGTCGGCGGATGGAGGAAAGGGGGAATGCTCACACGGCGAAGCGTATGTAGGTATAGCTGTGCATGCACGTGTGAGGGATGAGAAAGGCGCCAAGGGGAGTTCCGTGACACAGGAGCGGCTGTGGCCAGGTGTGGGGAGGGGGCGCCACATCGGGGCACACGTCTGTCGATTGAGCCGCCTCGTCAGTGCGTGTGTGTATCGGCGTCGAGCTGATTCGCGCCAAAGTGGCGCATCTTGCGGAAGTAGGCAGCCTTCTGCCTCAGAATCCCGAGCTCGCCAGGCGTATACTGATTGAGGGCATTCGTGTCTCGATCACCCTCGAGGAGACCCATAATAGGATCGTCATAAAGTGCGCGCTCGAGGACGCGCAGATGCTTCAGATACTGTTCTGCGAGTCCACGCATCTTCATGATCTTTTCCATCAAATCGGGGCTGAGGTCGTTGATGAGGCGCTCACGCTTCCGCTCAACATGCACGATCCAGTCAGCAAGGTGGTAGTAGCGACGGACGAGAAAAGCGTCGTACACCGTCTTCACTGTGGGATGCAGTTCAGCGTAGCGCTTGTCAAGCTCGGCGGCGATGCGCTCGCGGTCGCACTTGATCCGGGAGATGCGACGGTGGAACTGCGGGTGCAGGGGGTCATCGTGCAGCTCCTGCAGGTCCTCGGCGAGGCCACCGTATAGCTCGTACACGAGTCCTAGACATTCGTAGAGGAGGTCGTGCCGTGCATTGACGGCTGGGTTGCTCAGTTCGACGGTGGCCGGGTACTGCATGTGCCGCTTCAAATATGTCTCGCTGTACCCATGCCACTGCTCTGTGTTGAGCCACTGCTGCTGATCGCCCTTGACGCGTGGTAGTCCATCGACTCCGTCCGGTTGGACCACATGCGGGTTGTGCAGGAATCGATGGAACTGGTCCGTGGCTTGATGACGGTAGGCCGTGCAGAGTGCGCCCTTTGTGCTCATGCTGCTGGCGGCGACGGTGGGGACCGTGGAGGAGCTGCCGCGTGTGAGGCCGACACAGACGCTGTATTGACACAGGATGTTAGACCAGGGAGGACATCGGTTTCGCAAGTGCCTCACACTTGTCGCGGCAACTGTCAAACTCCGCACCCCCTCAAGGGCCCACACCGCACGTGTTGACACTAGTGCGCTGCTGTTCATTGGTATGCGCCTGTGTCGGGTGCGTGGACAATGCAGACGATGAAGTGTCTGGATAAAGAGAGAGTGCAAGGCCAGGCTTTCTCGAGGTCCCCCGAGCAAACAACGCTTCCCTCCCTCCACCCCCCGCCTCTCTCCTCCTCGCTGGACCGACGTGAAGCGCGCGTGACTTCCGCCAAGATAAGCGTCCCAGGCGCGCAGAAAGCCGCAACAGAGCCCGTGTAGAGAAACTACGCCTCCGTACACTCCCACAGCACAGCGCAGAAGAGATGAAGAGAGCGAGCGAGCGAGGGCGTCGGGAGTTGAAAAGCAAAGGAGAAAAACACAAAGCGCCCCGTGGTAAAGCAACGCTGCAGGAATGGACGGGGTAGGCGTGGACTGAGAGCGAGAGAGAGGGTGAAATATGCCCCCCCCCCCCTCCACCTCATGCAGAGAGCTGCACATTGCATGTATGTGGAGGTAAGCATTGTGTACGTGTGCCGTGGAAGCGTACGCAGAGAGCGAGAGAGGACGGGGGCAGGGAGCAACTGTGGGGCGACGTGTGGCACTTCGGACAGAGAAGTAAAAATAGCCCGACAGGAAAGAGCGCCTGGCGTGGCAGGTGTGTGGGATGCGACCCATGCCCAGGAAAAGAAGGGGATTTTCCCTCCTCCGTCCCCTCCTCCTCCCAAGAAAACAAAGGGTGGATACAAACTCGGGGAACATGCCCTCCCCCAACCCCCGATGTGCGGCCCTGGGGGGAAATCCCCCCTCCCCCTTTTGTCTTTCCAGTGCGCTTGAAGGCCCCCCCCCC
>NC_009297.2:103849-113770 GCF_000002845.2 Leishmania braziliensis MHOM/BR/75/M2904 | reverse complement strand
CCCCCCCCCCACTGCGTGCAGTATCCTCAGCACCGCACCATCCAGCTTCTCGGGTTGTCCTCAACAAGAGGAGAGTAGAACACCCAGGCTGTGAGAGACGCCAGCGTGTGCCTATGCACCCTCTTCTGCGTGGTCGTCTCTTCCGGCGCTCGTAAGCTTGCGGCAGCAGCTGTGTGCTACGCCTCACCGCCTTGAGCGAGCACGTACGGACCCACGCGGTGGATTGCCGTCTATTGTTGCTGCTGCTGCTCCGCGGCGTTGTGGCGCGGCGCGTTGGGTCGACGGAAGAAGACGTCGCGGTGCCCCATCTCCTTTGACTGCGCCGCGTCGTAGAAGGATGCGTGGATGTCGTCAAACGGCGTGTAGTACTTCATCGACTGCGGGTTCTCGGTTGTGCCGGCGGATTCCCACATCTGCTGCAGCATGTCCTCCCAGACGGCCCGCCCGATGTTCCACCCCGCCTGATCCGAGCGCGGGCGGCGCCACTCACCGTACTCGCCAACCATGCGCAGCACTGCTTTGCGCGAGGCGAGCGGGGCGTCCCAGGCGTTGCTGAAGGCGAACGCTGAGTCGCCGTCCATCTTGAACCGCTGTGCGCGGAAGATGCCATGACCCTGCGTGATGGTCATGCTCTCTACCACGTTCTGGTGCACCCGCATGCGAGCCTCGCGCGTGTGCCGCTGAATCCAGTTCGGCAGGAAGAAGCCTTTGAACTGAATGCCACGCGCAATCACGTCCATGTTGGAGATCTGCATCGGTTGATGACTCGTGTTGCCATACGTGACACACACACCGTTGTCGCCAAGTAGGTTGACGAGGTTCGAGCCGTACCCGCCACAGGTGTGGTTCAGCAGCAGCTTCGGCGGCGGCACATCGGAGAGAAGGCGACGCATGTAGTTCGTCCGTGCATAGTTGTACGGCACGACCGCAAAGGCGCCGCGCAGCTTGAAGAAAGCCAGCAGGTGGGCGTGCTCTGTGCGACCCAGTTGCATCGTTTGAAAGAGCTTCGCACCCTTGGCGCGCAGGTAGCCTTGGCAGATCTGTGCGATAGACGAGGAGGCGCCGGTCTGCAGCACCACGTCGTTCGGCTGAATGTTCACGAAGTCGTGCGTGAGGTGGTACGCCGTATGGAAAAGGGACAGCGAAGCAAGGTACTCGATGTCCACATCAGCACGGCACGGCACTACATCGAGGTTCTCGGCGTCCGTGACGATGTGCGTTGCCCAGCTCCCAACACTGGGGTTGTTGATCCACACCATATCCCCCTCCTTCAGCGCTAGCTTCGCGTTGGAGCCGACCTCCTCGACCACGCCGACGCCCTCAACGCCGGCGACATGTGGCAGACACACCTTTGGGGTCTCAATGGGCCCCCCGTGACCTTCGATAAGATTCTTGTCATGCCGGTGGACTGGTGCCGCCAACATCTTCACCACCACCTGCCCACTCGTGCGGTTGAAGGGGACGCGATACCGCTCATACTGCAGCACCTTCTCTGGCGCCCCGTGGCGGTGATAGCGCCAGCCCGTTGCCGCGACAGTTCGGACATTGGGCAGGGCGCACAGCTTTCGTGAACTGCGCATGGCCTTTGCGCGGCTTCGAAGAGAGGGGGAGACGGAGAGGGAGAGGGAGAAAGAGCGGCGCTCTCTTTTCAACTAAAAAAAAAAAACCGAGAGAGGCGCAGCCACACCTCAGCCGTGCGCGGGAGAGGGATCGCTAAAGTACGCGCACACGTGCACACAATGGAGTGCCGATGACAGGTTTTGCGGAAGCCTGAGTGGGGACGGGGGAAGGCGCGTACTGCTATATCTCTACGTAAAATGCGCAACACTACATTCACTACACCAAGCAGGAGAGAGAGGGAGAGAGCGCCACTCTACACTGCTAAGGCACAAGTCTTTGACCGAGGCAGACGATACGCACACACATACTAAGAGGAGACGACGTGAGTGTCTCGAGGCACGTACGAGAGTGGAAGCGAGAACGTGTTACCTACACACACACACACAGAGAGAGACATGTAGAGGCACGGCTCTCTGAACGGCAAAAGCACGTCAGTTCAGGGAGTCGATGCAAGTGGCAAGAGGAGAGGGGGACGGGTGAAGGTGAAAATGGAGGTAGGAGGAGACGCCCTCTCGGTCTTCCTGCACATACACCACACAGCGGAGTAGCGCACGTGTGTGGCGGGTGTGCGAGAGCGAGAGCGTGTGCGTGAGCGCGCCACTTGTCCACAGATCAGGACCACAAGGGCGAGGTTCCTGTGGTGGTATTGGAGGTGACGGCATGGGGAATGGAAGAAGAGAGGGGGGAGGAAGAGAGAAGAGCACTTCACTGTGTGGTGCATCCCCTCTGCCTCTGCCTCTGCCTCTTCCTCCCACATCACCGCTCTCCCTCGTGCTCACCAGCACCACCGCCACCGCCGCTTCACGTTCGTTGATGCTGCCGTGTGACTTCATTGGCTCAGTTTGGCTGAGCAGACGAGAGAGGGGAGGGAGATGCAGACAGACTTTCCCTAATCGTTACGCAAGGACGGCATACATGTATCTGAGCGTGAGCGCTTGTGCACACCAGCCCCCCTCCCCCCCTCTCACGGACTCAACCCCCTTTCCTCATTCCACAAGTAAGAGGCGACACCACAGTGGTGGTGGTGTGGTGGTGGGCCCGTTGTTGCCAAGGAGGAGGAGGAGGGGGTGAGGGCTGATGTGCGTGTGTGTGTGCTGTAAAACTTTACATGATGTGTAAGAGAAGGAGTAAAGGACGAACGAACCAACCAACGAACCAACACACACGCACACACGCAAGGGGGGCTCTACAGGCACCTCTGCCCATTCGCGCCCGGGGTGCAGCAGGGACGGAGCGGAGGTGTCGCCTCCTTCTCCTTACCGTGTAGTCGGACGAGCAAGTGTGTGTGTGTGTGCGTGTGTGCTGGTGAGGAAGGCTTGGAGGAGTAACGAAGATAAGGAAGGGGCGAGGCAGGAAAAAAAAACGCGAGCTCAGCAGCACTGATAGGAACTGTACATGGCTGTATGGGAGCATGTGGGTGTGTTGGGGGAGAGAGGATGTGGCAGGGAAGAAGTACCTGCTGCTGCGACCCAGATGCGTCCGCTCTCTGACCTCTGCAGCCCCCTATCACCACCACTGTGTGTGAGTGTGCAATCATGAACAGCGCCGCCACCACCACATTCCCTCTCACTTCTCCCTCACTAAGCATTCGCCTCTGATTCTCTCTACTGTTAATCAGCAGCGAAGGGCAATGGTGACTACCTCTTGCACAGTGGCACGGGTGACACCGATGGCTGCGAGGTGGAAGAGGTGGGGACTTCCAGCGGGGGGAGCTGCGGGGGCGGTTGCATGTCCTTGCCGCCGCCCTCCTCCTGCACGGAGGTGGTGCGCCACAGAGACTCCGTGCGCGCAAGCAGTCGACGTGTCTGCGCCACCGCGCCGCCTTGCTGCTGCTTGCGATTGCGCACTGCACTGAAGGCGCTGTCGCCCGATGCGTGAAGAGTTGACGGCGGCAGTGGCAGCGCACTTGGCGTTGCCACTGCCGCTGGTGATACGCTCGCAGCCTCCGCATCTACCCGCAGCAACTCGGAGGAGAGCGGCGACTGTGACTGCGACGACGAGGCCGCAGACGGCGTCAATTGATGGGGGACGGATGGACTGCCATTCCGGGTGGCGTGCACCTTCTGCTGCGTCGCAAGCCCCTGCCGCTCACGCAGCGTGTCACTGACCCGCTGGCGGCGTAGCTGAGCCGCCATCTGATCACGCTCCTTCTCCTCTGCGAGCTTCGTCGTGAGGAGGCGGTTCTGCCGGTGGAGGTCGTTGACGGCGCCGGTCAGCTCCTGCAGCTGCCGCTGCATGCGCGTGCGCTGTGCCTCCAACTGCAGAAGGTCTTCCTCCTTTGGAGTTGTGTCGATGAGGCCGGCAGCATCGCTGCTGCCGCTGCTGCCGGTCGCCGGCGTGGCCCTCGCGCCACGGTCGTGCTCTCCCGCAGACGTACCACTGCCGTTACCTGTGCCGACGCCGCAAAGTTGCTTACACTGCGCCTCCATCTCGAGCGTCAGCATCGCGCGGTGAAAGTGCTGACCGGAGATATACTCGAGAAAGCCCACCTCTGTGTGATATGCTTCGAAGCGGTACGCGACGCGTACGTCGGGCAGGTGCGTCTTCGCAGTGTCGTTGCCGGCGCTACTGGAAAGGAAGTGCAGGGGCCCTAGCTTCTCCTCCTTGAACTTCACACTGAAGTTGGACAGCAACACGCTGTTGCGCGCCACCTCGGAGAGGTCGCTCGGGCTCAGCTTCCATACCTTCGAGGCGATGGAGTACTCCTCCAGCAGCGGCTCCTGCGTGTGGTGATAGAGCAGCGGGCTGTCCGTGCCAAGCGAGACGCGCAGCCCACGCCTGAAGAACTCAGGGAAGGGGTTGTGCAGGTAATTCAAGTCCAGCTTTGTGTTGTTGCTGAGCGGGCTCAGCGTCACACCAACTTGGGCCAGATAAAACAGGTACTGCAGTGGCGCACTGTCGGCGAGGCGCACGCCATAGTTGATGCCCTGCGCCAACAGAAAACCGCCGATGAGGTGATCGACGCTGCCGGCCTCCCCGCAGCTGGGGCGAAAGGAGAAGATAGAGAAGCGGCGCCGCTGGCGGAAGTGGTTCAGCGAACGCAGATTGGCGTACAGGTGGTAGAGATAGTAGTTGTACGGCGGCTCCTCTTCACTTGTCCACGCGTGCGGGGCGCGCATGGCGAGGTGCAGCGGCACCTCCGGCCGCCGCTCATCCTCGACGCAGTCGAAGGCGGCAATGTGGTTGACAAAGTGAAAAAGGCGAGGGTCGCTGTGGGGGTGGAGGGAGATGCGCCACAGGGGCTCGAAGATGTGCTCGAGGTACTCGGCGAAGCTGGCGACTCGGCCTGCCGTTCTGAGAGAGCTGTAGATGCGCGGAACCTGTACCACCCACTGGTTGTGCGAGGAGGACATGCCGTGGGTATCAAACCAGTGCGACAGGAGAGCCCACTCCTCGGCACTGGCGCCGTAGACGGGTAGGCGGCTCTCCGTGAAGGTGTGCCGATCGCGCGACAGCTCCTCAAAGGTGCGCTTCGTCAGCTCCGCGAAGTAGCGGCCATTCATCTGGTTGTCCGTCTTCAGCAGCAGCGTCAGCAGCTCGTCCTGCCGTTGCCCCTCAGGGGCAAACGGGTTCTGCGGCGCGCCGCCGTCACTCGATGTTGCACCGGCCTGCACGTTCAAGTCGTCCACTGTCAGCGAGTCTGCCGTGATGTGCAGCTCCGAAAGCAACTGGCGCAGTGTCTGGGGTTCTTTGCCTTTAGGGTGCGACACAATATCGTCGCCGTTGTGCGTTGCCTTGTCCACGATAAAGGCGAGCAGCTGGCGCGCCGTCATGCCTGTCTCCATACGGATGTTGTTGTCCACTTTGGTCGACTGATAAAAGTCGCGGTTGTGAGACGCACGCGCTGCTGTGCTGCCGAGCTCGCGGCTGTGATTCACTGCCGCATGCAGTTTAAAGCGGTGCTCCAGCAGCTGCAGCCGCCGCAGTGCAAAGTCGCGGACGTGGATGTGGTCGATGAGGCGACGTATTTCCTCAACGTGGTTGCAGAACTCCGTGTAGTGGTACATGTCCTGCGGCAGGCGCGGAATCTGGTGCACCTCATGTGGCACAATGATGCCTTCCACCGTCTTGTACTTCCACTCGTCCTCGTCAAACTGCAGATACGAGCTGGCGCCGGTGGCGTTAGGCGCGTGCCCGCCGCCCACCCCCTTATCGTGCGGCGACGACGCACTCTTTTTGAAGGCCCAACTCATCGACTGCGTTGGATGCGGCAGCACCGTCTGCGGGTCGTGGGTCAGCGCCGCCAGCCAGCCGGCCTTGACGTCAGTACTGACCACACCGTCGCCAGCGGCGACGACCGTACTGCGGGAAGGCTGGGGTGGTAGCGGCAGTGAGCTGTACTGGTGGCGCAGGTCCAGGGCACGGTGCAGCGCCTGCACGAGGTGGGCGTTTTGGATGTCGCGGTCGAATGGCCCAATGAGAGCGGCGCGCGGGAAGTCGACAGCGGGGTCCAGCACAGCGTACGGTGCCTGCGACTGAAGCGCACCAGCTGCCCCGCCCGCCGACACTATGCCTGGTTGGGTGCTCGGGGCTGGGGTGCTGACTGCGCTGCGACCCGGTGACAGTACAGCAGTGAAGCGATTCGGTGCTGTGCGCACGTCGCGGCGGGCCCCGCTCTGCGCGTCTTCCAACCGCGGCCCGGCCTCGGCGACGGGCACTGCGGCCCCTATCATGAGGCCCGTTGGGGAGCCAGGCGACAGAAGTAATAGTTTACGCTCTGCTGTCCATGATTCGTGGCGCAGCTGCAGCCGCGCCGTTGGTACGCTGGTCAGCTCGACCGCGTTCGCCCGCCAGCCGTCGCGCAGGAACCCCGTGCCTAACCACACCGCCTTCACTTCCTCTTCGAACGACGACATGCACACAGAGTGCAGCGTCATCTCACTGATGTCGGTCGGTGAGAGGCGGTGGACCTTCGCCGCCGTCGTGTACTCCTCCAGCAGCGGGTCCTGTGAGGAGTGGTAGTAGAGCGGGTTGAGAGTGCAGAGGGAGACGCAGAGACCACGCCACAGCAGGCGTGCCACAGGGTGTTCATCCAGGCTCGTGGTGCCGAGACTGCTGCGGGCGATGGGGCACATGGCTACGCCAATCTGGTGCAGACCGTACAGGTACTGCAGTACCGGCTGCCGGTCCAGCGCGACGGCGTCGACGACGACGTCAGCGATGAGATAGGACAGCAGCAGGAGACTCGCATCGTGCGCCGAGGACGTGTTTGGCATCGTGGCGCTTGATGCCACAACACGCAGCTGCAGCACGTTCTGCCCACGACGGCGGCGCAGCGCGTTGAGAGAGCACAGGTTCGCCCAGATGTAGTAGCAGAGGTACGTGAGGGAGACGGGCTCTGTGTAGGGCGTGTCAGCCGGACGACGTCGCCAGCCAGTGCTCATCGCGTCCCCATGAAGCGCCGTGGCGTCGACGGCTGCGACGCCACCATCCGCGCCACCACCGCTCGCACGCTTGCGTCCACCATCGCCTGCTGCGGTGCTGCCCATGACGTCCGCGTTCTCGTTGCCAGTAAGTAGGATCGCACCGGTGCGCTGCAGAAGTGCTGCGAGGTCAACGTACTTTGGGTCCTCAGGTGCCAGCGTGGCCATGAAGAGAGGGAGAAATATGTGGTCGAGCAACTGCTGGTAGTTGTCGTAGTTCAGCACCTCGTCAGGACTCGCGCCGGATGGGAGGGCCGCGGCAGAGACGGCGTTCCCGCCAGCCCCCGAGCCAGAGAGGCAGTGACCGACGCCGTGCATGTCATTGCCGGTGATCGAGCGGTCATCGCGCGGCTCATCGCCGTCTGCGCGGCCGGTGTGCATGCCAAAGGAGAGGGAGGGAGCCCTATTCGCGGCGGCGCCGCCGCGACTGCACCACTTAGTGACTGGGAAGGCAAGTTGAAACTGATTAGTGCAGAAACTGTCGAGCTCGTGCGTCCGTACCCACGTGGCCGTGTTCTCCCATTCCTGGGCGAGCGCACCGGTAATCTCGAGCGTCATTTCGGTCGCTTGGACACCGCCTGTGCGCAGCTCGTTGCGCGTCAGGTATGGCTGGATCGCACCCGCCAGGTACGTCCCCCGTTGTGAATGCTCACCGATGGAGAGAAAAAGGCGAAGCAGTGCGGCACTGTTGCGACCACTGCCGTTCATCGACGGGTCTAGAGCGTTGTAGTAGGGCAAGGCACGGTTCACCGAGGGCTGCAGGCCGAGCCCTTCCACCGTCAGCAGGTAGGGGTCGGGGAGGCCGAGCAGCTCGCAGACGCGAGCCAGCGTTAGCTGCTCCCCATTCGGCGCCCCCACACCGCTGCCGGTACCTGTCGTGACCAATCCAATTCCCCATGGTGTGTCGTCAGACACGCCAACGACGTCATTGCCATGCTCGTCGATGGTGCGCTGGATGTACTCCACCAGCGACTGAGCGTTCATAGCTGTCGAGGCACCGACGCAGGTATCGACGCGGCAGGCGTTCGCGAAGAGGCCGCCGCCGCGGCGGTAGCGGTCGGTGTTTTCTTCGACGTCAGTGTTGTAGAGTCGGTGGAGATGGTACTTCTCCTCCAACACCTCCAGGCGGTACTTGCTCGCCGCAACGCAGGAGGGGTGCTGCACGCACGCCGCCAGCGTGAGCACGTCGGCGCGAAACTGTGCCAGTGAGGCGATTGGCGTCTTTTCATCCGACCAGAAGAAGACGCCGTCCACCTGCTGCAGAGTGGTGGGTCCCGTCATGGGTGGTTGCGGGAGGACTTGCTGCTGCTGCTGCGGGGGCGTCGGTTGGGCTGGGTGCGGGGCGCCTTGGACTGGCTGTGTAGGGCGGCTCGCCTCGGCAGCGAAAACAGAGACGCTAGCGAGGCGGTTGACTCCGCCGTTGCTGTTGCTGCTGCTGCTGCCGCCACCGTTCACTTCGCAGTGACCCTTGTCAACGTCCTTGTACGTTTCGCGCATGCGCAGTGCGCCCAGCAGCCGCGGTTGTGCAGCGGCCATCTCAACGCCACCGTCGTCGCCTGGTAGCTGCAGAGTATATACATTGGTGACAGCGGACGTGTTGTTGTTGTTGTTGTTGCCAGCGCTGCCGACTGCCGACGTACGACCGCGCGCTGCCGCGAGTTCGCCCCACATTACACTAGACGGTTGACGGTACTGCAGGCTGGTCGGCCGTACACGCGACTGCGTTGACACGCCACTTCCGACGCCAGTGCTACTCGAGACAGCGGCGATGGGCACACTGCCACCGCTCGTGCTGTTGAAGAGGGAGGAGGAGAAGCGTCCGCGACACGACATGGAAGGCCCGTTGGCTGCTGTGGCGCCCGTCCCGCCAGGGGCGGAGGGCACGCGACTAGTGCCATGGAAGGCGGCAGCGGGGTCACCGTTGCCGCCGTTCTTGTTGACCGCCCGGTCCTCTGCGTACGCGGTGGAGGTGCTGCGCTGCCGCCCTGGGTAGCTGCTGATGGAGGCGAGGCTGATGGCCTCATCAGTGCTCTGAGCACTCATGGGGACCCCCACACCGCCAACAACAATGAAAAGTACTGATGGGTGCGCGCCCTCTTTTCCCGTACGTAGACGCAGAGCCCCCACCACCTCCTTCCTTCCGGAGTATTTTGTGTGTGTGCACGTGTGTGTGCGCTCTCGAGCACGCTTTCATCAACGGAAGGGCCCCCCGCCTCCCGCGCGGCGGCGGCAGTCGGCAGCAGCCCAGAGAAACAGACGTACGCCATACGTACGTGGTGAAGAGAAGAGGAGTGGAGGAGACGTTAGGGGGGGGGGAAGTTGGATAAATCTCTACGTACCTACCTACCCTACCATCTCTCGTGATCGTTGCCATCTATTTCTGATCCTCACCATCCATATTACTCGTTGTTGTTTCTCTTTTATCCTCCTTCGTTGTGTTCCTATGGCTTCGCCATGACTTTTATTCCTCAAATTCTCTGATTTCACCTTTGCTCCCACAACCGTCCTATTCTTTTCTCTCTTTACAATCTATGCTATATCGAGCTGTACTCCTCTACTATTACTTTATCTATTCTTATACTCATTCGTCATGCCATCACTCTATGCCTTATTCTTCTACACATTCATTTCTTACTGGCGCAGCTCCTCTCTATTACATACATCACGACTTACTATTATTTATTCTGTAGAGTCACGAGTAGCCCCCAACTGCTCGACTCATCGCAGCGTCTTTCACACTGTGAATTATAATTCTGACGTCTCCCGGTCTTAAATTTTGAAAGGTTCTTCCGTTACTTTAGATCAGTCTTGTATCCTCACTATTTATTTCGTCACCTCCGCTCGTCTTTATCAATCTAGTACCTCGCCCTCCTTCGGG
>NC_009297.2:88852-103749 GCF_000002845.2 Leishmania braziliensis MHOM/BR/75/M2904 | reverse complement strand
CTAAAAAAGGAAAGGAAGAAGGGAGATGAGAAAAAAGAAACAAGAAAAGACGGGAAAAAAGGGAAAAAAGGAAAAAAAAAAAAAACAGAAAAGAAGGAGATAAAAAGAAAAGAAGCGAACAAGGGAAAAAAAAAGAAGAAAAAAAAAGAGAAGAGAAAGAAAAACGAATAAAAAAAAAAGAAAAACAGGAAAAACAGAAGGGAAAAACAAAGGAGAGCGGAAGGGGGGAGAGGAAAAATAGTATACGCAAAAAAGAAAAGGCAAAAGAAAAAGCAGAAGGAGAAATTGAAAAGAAAAGGAAGAGAGAAAAAAGGGGGAAAAAAGAATAAAAAAAAAAAAAGAAAAAAGAGAGGGTTAAAAAAAATATTAATAAAAGGAAAAGAAAAAGGAGAAAGAAAAAAAAAAAATAAAAAAGAAAAAGAAAAATAAAAAAAATAGGAAGGAAAGTAAAAAAAATAAATGAGGACAGAAGAAAAAGAAACAATGAAAAAAAAAGAAAGATAGGGAAGAAAAAAGAAAAAAATATAGGGCAAAATAAAAAAAAACAAATTAAAAGAAGGGTAATAGATGAAGAACAGACAGGTTCAGTAGTAAGAAATTCATGTGATAAGTTATGGGGAAACAGAAGGTGGAGGTATCTAAGAATAAAGCGCTCAGTTCAAGGGATGCAAGAAATGATCACCGCAGAACACGTTCCGCATGGGACATCAAAGGAACAACAACGATTCCTGGTTGTCGTAGAGAGGAATATGCAGGTTACGTGGCACGATGGTGAGGGGGGCGTGACGTTTTCGAATAGTATTGGTGTTGCGGGGGACGAAATGGGGCGGTGGCAATGGCGCCTCGGTTGAAAATCACACCAGTGCCAAATGCATCGTTAGATGCATCCCCTGGTGTGGCGAGGATGGGTGAGCGAGACCCACGAACCAGGCGTCGTCTTCCAGTCCAAGCACCGTGAGCATCTCCCCCGTCACGGTGGGGCCGAGGAAGGGGTAGCGTGCCTGCAGCGCCACCTCCGCGCGCATCTTCACAGGGGAGGGGGGGGGGGCTGGCATGACCCGAGAGTCCAGTGGGGTGGTGGGTGGCACTGGAGGCTCATACATGGCAGGTGCCAACCGGTTGCCCCCGGGCTTTTCCCAGGCGTATTCTTTGACCTGCTTGAGCGCGCGCGAAGGGCAGCAACGGATTCCTCAAGCCCCCACGCGATATGGACATCGTCCTCATTATTCTCCGGAAGACATGCCCATTTTCCCATACACATGCCCTGCCGCGATAAGGCGGACCTCCCCCTATCGACTACTCTGTGATGAGATCAGCGCCGCTGACACGCATACACACACACACACACACACACACACACACACACACACACACACAGACATACGCTCATCCGTACTCGGTCTCCAGCACCCACGCAACGGCAAACACCGCTGGTAGCTCCATCAGGGTCACACGTTTCGTCCACTAAATATCGGTCACCCCTACCTCGCTCAGGCCATGTGTCATGTAGCGTTTTGGCTTCTTCGCATGCGCCGGTACCGACTTCATGCCGCCGCACGTGGGGTCGATGTCGATCGGCGACTCCCAGACAGAGCGGCCGGTTAAGAGCACCTCGCGGTCGATGTAGTCGACCACGTTGGAGTAGTTGTACTGGACCACCTGCGCAAGGTTCTTCTTGGTGTAGAGGTCGTACTGATACTTCCACTCCGGCACGTTCGGCCACTTCATCAGCGTCTCCTCCTGCGCCATCTCGCGGCGGACGGCCTCCTGGTAGACCGGGTCTACGGCGGCGTACGGCTGCGCTGTGGCGGGGACTTCCTCCTCCACTGAGAGCACGACTGCTCCGTCGATGGACGTCAGGCCAAGAGACTGCACATAGGCCAGTCCATCCTTTGCATCGTAGGTGACCCGCACCTCCCACGGGCCCTCGATTTCGTCTGGGTGTACAGGACGCGGCACATCATCCACTTTGGTGTACTGCGGCGGCGTGGTCGTGATGTTGGGGAAATAGCCGAGCTGAATGACTGTCTTGCTGAGGACAGAGCGCTGCTGGTACTTGATATGCTCGAGCGGGCTGCGTGGGGGCGGGGGTCGCGTCTTGGGGGGCGGCACCGGTAGCTGCGCTGCCTGGACGACGTCGTGGGCAACCGCGTTGCCGTCGTCCTTGCCGTTCGACTCGGCAGCCGATGTGCCACGGTGTCCACTGTACACCCCCGGGGCAAGCTCTACCACTGTGTAGTCGTACACGCTCGCCGACTCGGCACCTCCCGTGCTGCTGCCAGGCCACTTATAGTACTCCTCTACATCGCGCCGCTCTGTCATGTACTGTTGCCACAGCTGCTCCGCGTCGCGCTTCTTCGCCAGGACCTCCTCGGGCAGCTGCATCGTGAGGGCCACAATGCCCTTGTGCTCCTCGAACACGTCGAAGCGTCCAAGCAACTCCCGCAGCCGCTCTTCGTCGACGCGGCGGCTCAGCACCAGCTTCACCGTACACATCGAGCAGTGGGCCCCGGGCGGGGGTGGCGGCCCCGGTGGGTAGCGGTAGATGCCTTTGGCGAGACGCTCCTGGAAGATGCGCACCGCCTCGGCTGTCGCCTCCGCGTCGCGCTCCTTCACTACCCTCTTCACATTCTCCATCGAGTCCTCCACCATCTTCAGTCGCGACGGCGCCGGCATCGCCCCCAGCTCTTCCTGGTGCTTCAGGTAGTGCTCTCTGATGGTGCTCAGCATGTTGCGCTCCTTCAGCAATGACAGCCATACCTGCTGCAGATCCGCAAGGCTCTTGCGGCGCAAGCATTCCAGTGGCCAAGCCCCACCAGGGATGGCCGGCCGCTTGTTGTTCAGGAAGTTTCCATCGACAAACTCGTACAGCGCCGCCACGTTGGCACGCCGCGCAGAGCGCCGCATCTTCTCCGCTTCTCTGCTTCCGGGGGTTTTTCCTTGTCTCTGTGGCTGTGAGTATGTCTTGACGTGGCTGTACCACCCCCTTTCCCCATTGCAGACTTCAGCAGAAACGCAGGCAACAGGCAAGCAAACGTGTCAGCCACGTCAGCAGCAATACGAGACCTCTTTAGCGTGCCGTGCAAGACATGTGCG
This sequence comes from Leishmania braziliensis MHOM/BR/75/M2904, assembly GCF_000002845.2. Lineage (NCBI taxonomy): Eukaryota > Euglenozoa > Kinetoplastea > Trypanosomatida > Trypanosomatidae > Leishmania > Leishmania braziliensis. Next base: position 100,653 of record NC_009297.2, on the reverse strand, counting down.
AATGAATTTGTGAGAAAGTGAGAGGGGGGCGGGGGGGTGGGTGGGTGTGGAGAAGGGGGAAGGGAAGGGCCGAGCAGAACTCATCAAGCACCAGGAGGATGCACGGATGCCTTACCTGCGTACCCACATATGCAACTATCTGATCCTCGCTTGTGACGCCCACGTGCTTGTGACTTGGCTGTTCCACGATGGTGTGCGTGTGCCTGCGTTGGGGTGTTTTGTTCGTTGTCTCCCTTTGAGGTCATTCGTGTGTGTCCCCCCCCCTTCCCCCCTCATCACCGACAAACATGTCTTACGAGAGAGCGAGGGAGGAGGATAACACAGGAGAGAGAGAGAGAGAGAGAGAGAGAGCCACGCACTCACACATACGTGTGCAGCTGATGGCGATGGGAGTGGCTGCGCTGAAAAGATGTGTGGGAAATCCGGAGACGTGAAAAGGCGTGATGTCCGGCAGCGGGGAGGACCCCGAGCCGCGCCATCTGCTTGGGTGACGCCTTCACGTCTCTCCCGCCGTAGCAATGCTGCCGCCTTGCCTGAGAACCGGTCGTTCGTTACGCGAACATGCGCCGCATCATTCTCTTCTCCTTCGCCACCTCCGCCTGGCGACCTTGCTCCACGGCGTGCGTCAACTGCAGCACCGCCGCATCAAGAGCATCACTGCCCCCGGCAGGATGAGCTGCTCCTCCTCCTGAGGCTGCTGCTGCTGCTGCTTTCAGCGTACATATATCTGCCTCAGCCAAAGCCCAGTCGGAAAGCTTTACGTAGCAGGTGGCGCGACGCAGCAGCGCCTTGCCAGCCGGGGTGTCGCTAAAGTGAGCTGAGGCGCGGCTTTGCGCGCCGGCATCGAGGGCGGCTCGCAGCGTAGGTTGCTCTAGCACGGCGGTTGCACATTTAACTCCCTCTTGGTAACGTCCTAGCTTCATGTTGGCCAGCACAAGGTTGTTGAGAGTGGTGGCGTACAGCTGCGTCACTTGCGCTTGGAGCTCGAGCAGCGCTGCCTCCGCTGAGGCCGTTGCAGTCGTCGTAGATGGCGATTCGTTCCCACTGACCGCCGCCGCTTTCTTTGGTTGCTTGCGGCGTTGCTCTTCCTGTAGCATCTGCACGAGCCCGCCGTTGCCATCCGCGTCGCTGCCGCCGCCATTGGCGTATCCCAGAGCAACGGGGGAGGCTGACTGGACCACATCACATGGCAGGTACTCGGCGAGGTGGAGGTATACCTTCTTGTACTGGAAGGAGGCGCCACGTGGGTTGCCGGCTTGCAGCGCGGCGTTACCCGCCGTCTTGGCTGCCTGCGCTTGCTGCAGGCAGTAGGCGGCTTTGGGGCACGAGCTGGGCGGCACTGACGCGGAAGAGAGTGAGGAGGGCACCGTCATGCTCATAATTACGTGCGCCACTGTGTACGCGTTTACTCAAGACAAAAGGGAAAAAGAAAAGGCGTCGGCGTCTGCATTGTGTGTCTCGCTGCGTTACGGCCCCGCCAACACTTTGCGGCAGTTGTGCGTGAGTGGCTTCGCCCCGATGAGTGTGGTGCGGTCGGTAGGGCGTGTCATCGGGTTCCGTCGCGGGTGAATGAGGCGGTGAAGAGCCAAGGGCAGGGGTGGGGCGGAAACAAAAGGTGCGGGGGAGGAGAAGAAACTGATAAGGGAGGAAATCCAATGACGACGCCCCTGCGTGGATGAGCGAAGTGTGCACGTTCCCCCATCTTCTTCTCGCGTTCTCTTTCAGTGCGCAGGCGATGGCCCCATTCGACAAGGCCCCCGCCCTCCCTCCCTCCCTCCGAAAGGTAACCAGAGCGAAGAAGTGGCTTGGCAGTATGCATACGTGTGAGTGCGTCAGTGTGGCGATGTGCGTGAGCGCGTTGGAATTTGAGGATGAACGTTAGGTGCCAGGATAAGCAGGAGAGAGAGAGGGAGATACAAAGAGGCTCATCCCTTCCCCACGCCATCTCCCCCTCTTTCGCCTACGTCTGCGTTGGGGGGAGGGGGCTCACGTCAGCCACGATGCTGTTGTGGTTGCTGCTGCTGTCTCTGCCGACGCGACTTGTCTTGTTCCGCTTTCCGAAGCGCAAGCAGAGCATGATGCATGTCGGCTGGCAGTGCAGCCTGCACCACCACGCGGTTAGGTCCCTCCTCATTGCTCGCCTGGCCGTCACCGCTTGTGGTGGCGAGGATGTTAACCGCGTAGGCGTGGAGCGCGGCTCGTTGCATCCCGAACGTCGTTCCCGAGTGGCCTGCGGCTACCCCGGCATGGTAGCGAGCGTCGCCAACAAGAGGGAAGCCGAGTTGCGCAAAGTGCTGCCGTATCTGGTGCCGCCGCCCGCTGCGCAGCTCCACCTGCACGTAGGCGACCCCAGTAGACGCGAAATACTCGAGTACACGGTAGCACGTGATGGCATTCCGCTGGTCTTGTAGAGCGGCGTGCAGGGTGGCGTACTGCTGATGTACATGTGCAAGAGAACAGGGAGAGCTGGGGATACTCGATGACTGCGACAACGTCGAGGCGGCGCCCGCGACCGAGAGCGTGTCTGCGCTGTGTCGCGCGGACAACTGAAGCTGACAGTCATGGCTCAGCGACAGCGCTGGACGCCAGCGGATGGAGGCCGCCGTGGCGCCAGCCGCGTACACCGGTGCGCACACAACAGTGCTCGCCATCGGGGACAAGAAGGGCGATACGCTGAAGAGCGGCGCCACCTCTGCGCTGTCATTGCTGTACGGCACAGTGGACGCGCTGGACGAGGACGAGAAGGGAGGCCACCGTTGCACGAGCGCCCGATACGTCTTGCGTATGTGGTGCTCTCGTATCATCGTGTCGGTGGCGCCGTGCAGCGCGGCCGCGTTGCGGGCAACAAGGACGACGCCGCTCGTGCCCACGTCAATGCGGTTTACGAGCCCCTGTTGACGAAGAACTGGCACGCAGGAAGGTGGAGAGGACGGTGGCAGTGACGACGAGGACGCACGGGCGTCACGATGCTCGTCGTTGCCATCCGCTGTCACCACCCCTCCCGCCCTCCAGGGCAGCTCGCAAGTGAGAAAGGGGTACACGAGAGACGGGTAGTGTGCGTGCAGGGTGCAGTTCACGCCGGCAGGCTTGTAGACCGCGTGCAGTCCGTGCGGGAGTATTGGTGGGGAGGCGAGTAGAACGATTGCGTCAGGTAAGCCATCCTTGTCATCCTCGCTCAACGAGGCTTCCACGCTAGCGGGCGTGGCCGCTGCGGCAGTGCCCACGAGGGCGCTGGTTGGACTATCGACTGCTGGTACGGTCGCGGCTGACTGAGCTGTGAAGGTTGCCTGCTCCCCCTTCTGCTGGGGAGAGCATGACGCCGTGGGTGGAACGTCGAGGACGGGGCGGCAGTGGCGGTCATGCCAGTAGTCCACGGCAGCTTGCAGGCTCACCACGAAGAGGTTCATGGCGAGCGGGGGGGCAACCGTCGTTGATGCGGACTGAGTTGCGGCTGCGACTGCGACGGAGGCCGCTTCCTCACCCTCCCTCTTTGGGTCCACATCGTCGCCACGCACGTAACGGGCAAAGAAGGCCTCCGTCGTGCGCGTTGGGTAGCGGTCGAGGCGCCGCAGCGTGCGACCGACAAGGCGTGCGGCGGCGTTGCGGTCCCACTCAGCCGGTGGCAACACAAGGGCTGGTGGCGCTGATGCGCTGTCGTTCCCTTCCTCTGCTGTGCGGGGGCTGGTCGCGGTCGTGGTGGGGGTGGCGGAAATGGGCGCGGCGTAATCGCGCGGCTGCCGCGGGTCTTTCTTTAGGCCTGGCGTCGCCGCCGCCCCTACGACTGCCTCCTCCTTCGCTGCCGCTGCCGCTGTCACTACGCGCTTGAAGAAGGATCGGTGGAAGATGCCCTTGAAGTAGTTGGCCACCGCGTGCGCCTTATCGTGCGGCGCAATGAAATAAAGGACTTGCGGAAGTGGAGGCGGGGAAGGAGATGTGGCCTGCGGGTGGCATCCAACGCTGGGGTGTGGGGCGATGGTGCGAGGTGCGTCGGAGAGGGAGGGGAGAGGGGCACCGTCCGTCGTCGACAGGGACGACGCAGACGGCCGTGACACCTGGTCGAGGCGCTGCAGCAGGAGCGCCGTGACGACTGCGGCCGCGCTCTCTGGCGCCAGCACCACAGCCGCTTTCTCTTGTAGTTCCTCCTCGCTGTGTGGCTGCACTTCCAGCACTCGCGCCAGCTCGCGCAGCGCCACACCGTCGCTGTCCGCGATTTGGCTTAGCGTTTCGCAGTAGAGAGAGAGGTGGTAGTTGCGCCAGTCCTGCACGGCGGCACAGAGATGGCAAAACACCTGCGGCGACACCACGTGAACGTCCGTGATGTCTGTGCTGGGGCTTGGTGCCTGCACCGACGACGATCTTGCGAGAAGGCTGGTAGCATTACCTGAGGCAGAGATGGGTCTTGCTGATAGTCCGGCCGCTGCGTACGCCTCTGGCGGGGGTGGCTGAAGCAGCGCGATAGCCGTCTGCGCAAAGGCGCCTTCGAACACACTGACAGCCTTCTCACTGTCTCTGCGTCCTTGTTGCCTCTGTTGAGTGGCGACCGCGCGTGCGACCATGCTGCTGCCGAGCGTGAGGAAGAGGGTGTGCACGTAGTCGTGCAGGGCCGCGTAGTCGGCAGGCACGTTAAGGAAGAGCGCGGCGCATGTGTGTGTGCGTGCGTTGCGCAGCACCGTCGCGACTGTCAAGTTGTCCTTCCCACCCACCTCCAACACCTCACCGAGCACACAGAGTGTGTACCACGGCAGCTTCTCCAGTGCGTGACTGCGAAGGAGGTACGCGCGCGGCATTGTCCTATTCGGCCCCTTGCAACAACTGCCGCCGCCGGCACGCTTCGATGGTCGTCGCGGTTCCTGGAAGCGGATGAGGGAGGCTGGGAGGTGACGCGGGAGGTGCTGCAGCACCCATAGACGACGTCGCAGGCGAACTACGCACGTCGGTGGGGTACCTGTGGCACGGCCGGCTGCCACCTCCGCAGCCGCGGCTGCCTCCAACAACTGCGACGGTGCTACCTTCACCCTGTTCCCCGCAGACTTCGCCTGGCACTCCCCGCACTGCTCTTCAGAAGCGGTCAGGTGTGACAGCACGCGCAGCCCCGGCGACGGCGGGTATTGAAGTAGGCGCAGCTCTGTCGGCGTCACGGGGGCAAGGGCAAGGCGCCTCGGCAGCGGCGGAAGCGTGCTGCTGGACGAGTTCGCCGAGCCTCGTTGAGGTGAGGGTCGCCACGGCACGCGGTGTCGGTGCAGCACCGACGCCGTAGAGAAGAGTTCCGCCACGGACAGTTGCTGGGGCACCGTAGAGAAGGTGCTGTGCGGCTCGGTCGGTGCCGCAGATGCGAAAGGGGGTTGTGTTGCGTCACCTGCAAGAAGACTGTCGATGGCGACCTGCCACTGGCCCTGCAGCAGCAGCGCCGCCATCGACTTGTCTTCCTCCCGTGTCCCTACCACATCCTCGCGACCATCAAGCACGTCCTGCCCCAGCTCGCCGTTGAGAAGAGACTGCTGGGCGTCAAAAACGTTGCTCGTACCAGGCGCATGCGTGCTGTGGCGCGCATGCCACTGCTTAAGCTCCGTGTACCAGGACGATGCCCACGCAGCGAGGCGACGTTCGGCCTGCGCCGTAGCGTCCTCTCCGCCATTTCCAGAGTCCTTTGGTGCAGCAGCGTCCTGCCAAACGACGGAGCGCGGCACGGAGACGGCACCACGGCCACCCCGAGACGCTGACGCTGTCAGCAGTTCTTCCACTGCCGCAGCGTAAAAGCGATGGTAATCCGACGTGGCGACCTGCGTGGCTGCGACGCGTATGTCGTGCAGGAGGACCGCGTAGTGCTCTAGCATGCGGCGCTCCGTTAGTGATACCGCCCCACCCGCTTTGAGAGGAGTGTTCGCGGTTGGTGCCGTCGGTGGACTGAAGCCGAGGTGATTCTGCGTGGTATGGCTGTCAGCGCCTTCTTCATACCCGATGTCCGCGAGCGTGGCGACACTATCACCGCCGCCAACACGGTGCAGCGCCACCATATGAGAGGAGGAGAGCTCACCAGATCGCTGTGCAGCGGCTGCCGCCACGGATGCCTCCACCGCTGCTTGGGTGCGCGAGGTATGGATGACACACCAACTGCGGAACGCCTGCGCTGCGTGGATGGCGTCTGCGAGCTGACGGCGTCTCCTCGCACGGTCGGCGAGGCGGCTGCAGTCAATGCTGTGGGAGCTGGCGGAGAAACGCATCTCCTCTGTCGAAGCGATCTGGTGCGCCTTCGGCCGCCTTCGCCTGGAGCTGCGCTCACACTCGTTCGGTGCGTGGCTCGAGGATATGCGCAATGACGAGTCCGACAGCGTGTGTGGAAGTAGGTCACCGTGTATGAAAAAGGAGGCACGCCTCAACTGAAGCGTCCATAGCGGCGGTGACGACGTTCTGCACAAAATGTCTGACCAGCGCCGAGACACCGCCAGCGCATGAGCTGCCCGCATGGAGAAAAGACACACGTGTGTGTGTGTGTGTGTGTGTGTGTGTGTGTGTGTGTGCACCTCCGTGCGAAATTACAAGGACGACGTGAGAGTGGAGAGGTTGGCAGAAGGGGGAGAGGGAAGTACGATGCCAACGATGGAAAGCAAAAAAGGGGGTGCGTGGGCTGGCGGTACGTCATGCTGAGCAAATACCGTCACGTGCATGAGGAGGACGCCGATGCCTTAAGCGCCGCGTTTCTTTGCTCTTTCTCTCACCTGTGCATGTCCGTGCATCTGTGTGTGTGCCCACACACACACACACACACACACGAAGACCCCCGCTCCCTCGACAACGTGAGGGAGAGAGAGAGGACCGCACCGAGGCCACGCCTGCAGGAAGAGAGTGCGAGGCCACCTGTCTCACCTGGCGGCGACATGAGGGGGTGCGGATGGGCGGGGGACTCATCCCGAGGAAACAGGCAGTGGAAGGAACGAGAGGGGGGACCATAAGGCCACTGGGGCCCCTTCCCAAAGACAATGGGGAACTACAAAGTAGCGCTGGCAGATGGAGTGAAGCGCTCGCTCCTACACAGCAGAGAAAGCGAAAAGCCTGGACAGTCCCCACCCGACCTCGTCGCACCGTTGTGTCCTGAGAAGGGTGTGCCACAGTCAATCAATCAAGCAAAGACGACATCCTCTTCTGCAGGGACCGGCGCACTCTCGCTTGCAGGCTTGGGAAGGGTGAGGAGGAGGAGAGAGGGAGGGCGAGAGCGCACGCGCGAGTCCACGTTAGTCGGCCAGCATATATTTTTTTTTTGCGGTCCAAGGCACGCCTCCTCCTTAGTACACTGATGCGCACGTGTCTGCCTGTTTGTACCTGTTTACTGTTCCACTACTCGAAGCCGATTGACCACAGCAGAAGACACCAAGCCGCACCGGCCCCTAAAACAAGGCAACACCCTCACCTGCCACAGCCAGCGATCGAGTGGCAGGGCGGGCGAAAGGAGAAATTGAAGGGCTGCCATTTTTTCCAGTCACGCACAGTGCAGGGCCGCAGACAGACAGGCAGGCAGACGAGAGAGAGGGACACACACACACACACACACACGCGCAGAGGCGAGCAGCAGCCCCCCAAAACGCGCTGCTGCTCTCGACTGATCCATCCAGCCAAGTCTTCCTCCATTCGATTCACTCGCTGCCCCTCCCCGCCTTCTCTCTCTCTCCACACACACACACACACACACACGCCAACGAGCAAGCAGAGATACAATCAAAGGAGAGAACGTGGCGCACATCCACCAGCGCAGCTCAAAGGAAAAGTGGGCAAATGAAGAAGACGGAGCGGCGCCGGGGTACACGCCGGGGCAGCGAACCAGACAGAGAGGGGGAGACCAGACAGGATTTGAACGTGTGTGGAGGGAGGGGGAGGAGGGAGGGAGGAGGCGATACCCACACACACGCACACAGTGGGGGGAGGCACGAAACGAAAGGAAAAATAGTGCAGAAATAAACGACAAGAGAAAACCAAGCAAAAATGCAAACGCCGCAGAGAAGAGGATGAAGGGGGGAGGGGAGGGGTGGGTAGTATGAGGTGGGTGGCCCTGGCAAACACTGGCGTGCTCAGCATTGCGAATTTGTTGCCTGCCGACGTCTGCCCATGTGTGCATGTGAGGGGGGGGGAGGAATACCCAATGAGTAACTAGAGTTCTTTTACCGTCCAACACCATCATTCCACCGTGAACAGGTCACCAACTACAGGCACACAGCACCACAGTCCATCCACACCCCTGTGCCACACTGCAGCTAAATCCCCGTCGTCTCGGACGAGACGTCTCTGCCATGGAATCGGGCCGTTGCGTCTCATGAGCTCTTTTTGTCCTTCCTTGTCCCTTCTTCGGGTACTTGCTGCACGATCGGTGCCCGACGGATCTGACCAGACTGCATGCCTTGATCCGGGCAGTCTGCGCCCATGGTCCCTCTCTGCTCGGGAGCAGAGGTAGTGGTGTCTGTCCTGCAGGTCAATATAGGGGAATGGCGGCGTGGCGTTGAAGGCCGGTGACCAAGCCCGTAATCCAGGCTGTCGACGTCGGTGCCTCTGATGCAGGGCTGATTTATGCCGACCTCTTTACTTTGTCGTCGTGCTCCAGCACGCCGTGGCCGAAGAGAAGCGAAAAGATGAGAGGTGCATGCGGCGTGCTGGTGGCGCCAGTGTTTGGGCCTCCATGCATCGCACTGTCCCGTTTGCCACCATCGTAGAGCCCGTGCTCAGCGGCATGACGAGGAGGTTGCAGTCCGTAGCAGAGCAGCAACCATACCTGCCTTTTTTTGTATTTTGTATTTTGGCTGATCAAAGGTGTTTCTGGCAGCACGTCAAGTCCTCAGCCTCCCCCCCGCGGCTTCACATTCGGCGTGATCGCTGCAAGCCAGGGGGGTGGGGCCGTAAACTCTTGCCGCTGCGCCTATGCGTGTACGATGCCCATTAAGCATCGCGGCTCCTCCTGGCTTGATGTCGATCTGTCTACCCCACCACCTGCCCACTGCGGGTAAGGTAGCCTCGCAAAACAGAGGGGGGGGGTCGTTGCCTGCACACCACTCGTTTTCCTTCGTCCGGTGAGTCTGCGCGCAGCCCGCCAGAGGGTGACGCGCTGAAGCGCACGCGATCGTTGCGCATGAGGAAGATTGTGCGCGTGCGGAGCTCTGAAGGGGCCCCTATGCCTGCATACCCGTGCGGGAGTTGCTGAAGCGCTGTCACAGCTCCGTCGTCTGGCGTGTACGCTCCCCGTGAGACATACCCAAGGCAGCCTCTTCGTATGGTTGAGGAGCGACACAAGCAGATGCGGCACAGCAGCACCGTGAAGTCAAGGGGCAGGCGATCTGCCTCTTCAAATCGACCGCTGTTGTCTGCGCATTGTGGCGGCTGCTGCTGCTGTGGCATGAAGGTGATCAGGGGCCGTCCCACACTGTTTGCGCTGGCACCGCAAAGTCACGCTGGTTCAACCAGTGCCTTGCAGAAAAGGGTGGAGACGATTCTTCGAAGGACCCTAGAGAAGAGTACACAGGAAAGGCGAGCGTATCGGCTAGCCCCGTCCAGTGCGTGGGTGTCAGTCGAAGTACTGACATTTACCCCATGCTCCTGCAATCCCCTCCCCCCACCCACACACAGAAGACGGAGATGAAAGGCACTGTTTCCCTCGTCTAGTCGAGAACCCCTCGCGCGTAGCGATGAAGGGGACACACTGAAGCGTCGCTTTGGGCAGAGAGAGAGAGTCGAATGCGCACTAGCGCGTTACTCGACGGGCTTCCACTATGGAATGGGGTGGGGGATTTAAAATGAGGAAGAATGAGGGTGAAGGAGAATCTGCCCTTTGGATTGTGCGTCTCCAAGTGGAGCCTCGTCAGTCCTTCTCCCCCCACGACCCGCCACGGAGGTGCTTCCGTCCAACATACTTCAAGTGACTCTGCACCCTGGTTCAGTCCCATTCACACATCTTCTGTAGTCCCCTGCTGAGACCATCGCGCGGTGCTGCTTCCCCCTCCTCTGCCCCTCCGAAAAGTCCTTGTGTAGGCTTGACGTAGCTTTTTACCACGTCCTTCGACTCCGCCTCACGGAAAGGAAGGGCAAGGCGGTGAGCGGGGGCGGGGGTAACGTGCGCCGGATGAGAAGTGCAGCTCGATAGGAAGTCGCACACACCCTCTACGCATACTCGACACCCTTCAACGGCACAGTCACCAATTCACGCCACGCATGGTCAAGGTAGTTGTACGTCTGATCCAGTGGGGAGGTCTTGAGCTCGGAGAGCGCCCCAGAAGCCCGGGACATGAGAGACTCGAAGTTCAGGAATTGGTGGAGCTTCTTGTCCGCCGTGTACACCTGCAACGCTGTCGCACACACCGTCGCTGCGGGAAGCAGCGTGAAGAAGGGCGCCTGACCGTCGATGGTCTTGTGCGCCACAGAAGGCTGGATAGAGGCGATCTCGACCAAGGGAGTCACCAGCTTGATGCCAACAGGGCGGTGCCGCCCCTCGGGGTTGGCGCCGGCCGGCTGACGGACTGACGCCAAGGCGTCCCTGACTGCATCCGTCGTCTTGGTGATAGTCGAAGAGGTGTCCGCGAAGAAGCACAGGTAATGGCGTGTGATCTGAATGTGGCCATTAACTTGAACGCCGCCGTGCATCGCGCTGCAGCGATAGGCGCCCAGGAGCAACTCGCCCTGCTCGACTAGCTCCCAAAAGTGCAGGCGAAAGCGGTCCAAGTCGTGCTGGTACTCGTACTGACGCATTTGCTCCTCCGTGCGGGTCGACACGTTCGTGGCGCCCTTCTCGAGGGATAGGACCGCGTGCGAGACAGAGCTCTTGATGTTGGAAAAAATTTCGCCGGCGCTGACGGACAGATGCTTCGTGAAGGACCCACCACCACTCGCAGTACCTGAGGCGGGGTTGTGGGCCTGGCCCGCACCGTGAGCGACCTGCTGTCGCTGCTGCGCTTCCTTCTGCTTCAGCATCTCCTTCTTGTGAGTAATGGCCTGGCGGAGCTGCTCATCCGGCGTTGGGTCCGTGCATGCCGGTGCGGGGGCTGGAGCGGGACCACTGTAAGTGAGCGATATAAGCTCCACATACAGATAATGCTCCACCGGTTGCCTTTGCTGTTGCTGCATCTGTTTGACTCGAGATGACGTCTGCACGTCCTGTCCTACGATCGTCAAACAACAACGAGAGGGGTGTGAGGGCGTGCGGCCGCGACGATGGGGTGGGGTGGGGAAATAGAGTTGGTACTAACCGTGATAGTGGAAGCGCAGTGCTAGCTGAAGAGAGAGAGAGAGAGAAACCTTTAGGAGAGCAGAGGCGACGTCCGTTAGGTAAGTTGAGGCGTAGGGAAAAGAAGGCGGTAGTGAAGTGAGAGAAGGCAGAGAGCGAGAGCAGCGGTGCAGTGCAGCAGTGGGTGATGTGGGGGCTGGCTCGAGGCCGCTCGTGTAACTGCCTTTCTGAAGACCGCTCCGTACTCTCGGCAATCCTGCAGGAAAGGGCGTGATGAGGGGGAGGCATCATCGAAAGAGGAGAGGGCGTGTGTGCACGCGTACGCTCCACACACACACACCGACAGACCCACGCACGCAGAGAGGGGGGAAGAGAGGGTGAGGGATCGTACGAGTTGCCGTCGTTTCTGGCTGCTCAGCGCCGTACTGTCTATTTGCTGACTTGCTTGTACATGCTCAGTTCCAATGAAGACAAAGACAAGCGAGGAGAAGACGACGACAGGGGGAGAGAGAGCGGAAGGGGGGGGGAGGGGAGAGAGAGGGGGCACGGAAAGAGAGAAGAGTATACACACGTGTGCTTTACAGAAGGCAGAGGCAAAAGGAACTCC
>NC_009297.2:85561-88752 GCF_000002845.2 Leishmania braziliensis MHOM/BR/75/M2904 | reverse complement strand
GGGGCACTTCTGGCCTCGCTCTTCTCAAGTTGAGCTGGAGCAGCGAAAGGAAGGCGAGGGAGGGAAACCCCCCAGTCATACACCAATACGAGTGCGCGCGTGCCCTCTTACACAGCGGTGGAAATGCCAACAACGAATCACAACGGAAGTAAAGGAGGAGTAAACAACTGTGCCACTTAAGAAGAGGGGGTAAAGACGAAAAAGAAACGACCAACGCCACCACCATCATCGCTGCCCACAACCGCAGCGCTCTTCATCGCCCTCCCTCCCACCAATTCACTTCCTCACCACACCAGCACCGTCCTCCTTGCCGACTAGAGGTCGCTCACTCACTCCAATGCCCCCAAAATGGGGTGCCACAGGAGCACGAGGGGCGGGGGCGGAGGCGCCTTAGGCGAGCACAGAGAAAGTATGAGAGGGTGGCGTAGATGCCACATTCGGCGCGAGGAAGGAGTGGGGGGGGGGGCGGGTGGGCAATGAAGAGACGCGCCACCCACCAACCCACACAGAGAGGGAGAGAGGGAGGCCAACTATAAGAGCAAAGGCGAGGAAAAACATCACCAGCGCGATGCGAGAACACCGGCAGACAAACAAGAAGAACTCCGCCCAAAGGGGGGGAGGGGGGGGGACGCATTTATGCACATTTTCTCCTCTCATCCGTGCCCCCCCCCCTCCCCCCTTGACGAGTGGAAAAGGTGGAGGGGACACACTCAGAGAGAGAGAGATAAAACGCAAAGGAAAACAGAAAGCGAATCCCTGAAGAGGGGGCAGGAGGGGGGTGGGGGGGAGGGGAAGAGAGAGAGAGGGCGAACCAATGAAGAGGACTAAGGAGGGATGAAGAGGGGGAAGAGAAGGAACGAGAAAAACAAGAGTGTGGATGACGCAAGGGGAGGGGAGGGGAGAGAGAGTCTACAGAGCGAAAGAAGCCGCACATGTGCCTGCGCGCGCGCACGCACCCACACATCAACGAGTCGCAGACGATAGCGATCATGCAGCGGAGTAAAGACAGGAACGAAGAAAGAGATCCATCAACTGAAGCGAGAGTAGAAGGAGAGAGTTCGCAAATCCCTCCCCCCAACTATCTGCGCACACACAAAGCTTGGGAGAATACGAGAAAGGAGGGGATGACAGTCGTGGGGATGGGCGGGGGGAAACGGGATGGCGCACGCCGACGCACCAGCAAGTTTGCATAATGCGAAGACGAAGAGAGAGAGAGAGCACCAACCACTACACCCCCTCGAAGCTCCGTCTGCGTCTTTTCCACACCCCTGAGGACCGACGAAGGAAGGGAGAGTTGGACAACAAAACAGCCACCATCACAACACCTACACCGCGTCACCCTACGTCCCACTCGCACGGACACACACGGTCAGGGAATTGTGTGTGTGCGCGCGTGTGTGCGTGCGTGATGCCACTCCATCACCCCCTTTCCCCTCCCCCCGCACAGCTCGCTGGACACAGTCATAGGTACATCGATTGCCAACGCACGGACAAACAGGTATGCACACGCATGAGGAGGCTGAGAGAAGGGGCTACTTGAAGAGGGGAGGGTACGTACCCACAGAGAGCAGGAACAGTAGTCCTTCTCCACCGAAGAAAACGAACACACAGCCAAGACATTTGGGGGGGGGAGCAAAACACCAAACAACAGAGAAAGGGGAGGAGGAGAGCGGGGGCTTCGTCGTCTGCCTTAGCGATGTACACGCTGGCCGCCTTCATCGTCCTCGTCTTTGCTAAAGTTGGAATCCTCGTTGAGGCTGTTGCCACTCGCCGTGCTGCTGACGTCGGTGCGGAAGGAGCGCTGACTTACGTACCGATGCGACACGGTCCGACGTCCCGCCTCCTTCTCCGTCCACTCCGGCGCATCCTCTGGAGGCTCGTCCATGTCCTCCCGCTCCTGGCAGAGCACGACCACGAGGACGGTGATGAGGCACAGCACAAAAAGGATCAGAAAGTGAATGACCCACCACCGCTCCTGCAGATGGGTGGAGGCGCTGGACGTCTCGTAGTTAAGGCGGAGGGGCCCTTGAGCTTGGCACACAATTTTCCAGTCCTTCAGCGTCGCCGCCACCAACTGTGGATCATCCGCAAAGTTGTCCCCGTACGTGAAGCCGCCGCGGGCGTAGGTGTCTCCCCACACCGCTTCGGTCGTGTGCTGGCCGCCGCGGTAGAGAACGAGGTGGTGGCCCAGCTGCATATTAGGGTGGTACATGGGCGGGTTAAATGGGAAGAAGAGAGGGAAGCCGTTGACCTGGCGATCGTAGCCTAAAGTGCTCTGGCCCCGGTAGAAGATGATCCCAGTCTTCTCTACGTCGTAGGGCAGACTCGACCTGGACGGCATCTCCATCCAGCGACCTACGGACCACCGCCAGTAGCAGTTGTTGTTGTCGCCACTCGTTTGACTGTATGGCGTGTCGATCCAGATATCGGGATCCTTGAGCGCAAACGGGCAGAAGCCGGCCTCATAGCTCTCCATGTGCCACGGCTGCACAATACCACCGCCAAGGAAGGCGTAGTACGTGGTGAACCCCTCCGACTCGAGAGCCTGAACATCGGCTTCGTGCAGCACCGCGGTCGCCTCCGTCGCGAGGTACCCGCCCCGCTCCAGACACATACTCGCGTCTTTAAATCGCGTCCCCGTAGCAGCGGGGACGTAGAAGAGGGAGGTGATGGGCACGAAATCGTAGCCACAGACTCCCGTAGCGCTGTAGCACAGTAGCACCGCAACGACAGTGGCTGCTGTCCATGCGGCAGCGTGCGGCGCCATCCCGAAGCGACGGTGGCAGCGGTGGTGGTGGTGAAGGTCGGGATGGTGCGTTTTTCTCGTTTCTTCGCTTCTTTCCCTTTTCTGTGCGTTGCTTCGTAGAGTTGCACAGCACTTGCAGGCAGGGCTAGGCGTGTGTGTGTGTGTGTGTGTGTGTGCTATAGGGGATCACGTCATCGCCCCACCCAGCATGGTGCGCACAGGAGAGGCACACCGAGCGAGAGCGAGAAAGAGAGAGAGAGAGAGGGAGGGCATGAAAGTGTCAGAGAAAGGGTTCGAGAGCACCAGTGGGGGGTGGGGGTGGGGCCAAACGGGACTATTTCGCTCCGCCGCTACACACCGCTGCACATTTATCGTCGCCGTTTCCCCTTCATTGCTGTGAGAGCACCACTTCCCCTCCCATCGCCACCACATCAGCGTCGTCCCT
>NC_009297.2:81095-85461 GCF_000002845.2 Leishmania braziliensis MHOM/BR/75/M2904 | reverse complement strand
ACGGAGGCGAGCAGCACGGCGGCGGCCATCCAGAGAGAATGGGGCGCGGCCGCGCCGTTGATGACATTCTGCGAGACGCATCGGTAAGACGACGTGATCAGATACCCGTTCATGCACGTGGAGCACTTGGTGTTGTCAAGCATCATGCACTGCGCGCAGTTGGATACGTAGCACGACCTCACGGCAAGGCACTTGCCATTGGACACGTAGTAGCCGGCGTCACAGGAGGTGCAGCGGGTGCTGTCGCCGCTCACGCACGTGTTACAGTGCTCCACCTCGCACGCCTGCGGGTTTGCGTTCCTGCAGCTCGTCGCGTCGGCGGCGAGACTGTAGCCGGCGTCGCACTCGGCGCACAGCCTGGAGGTGCCGGCCGCGCACTTCTTGCAGTTGGGCACGGCGCAGGTGTCGGAGAGCCTGCAGAGACCGTCGTAGCTGTCGACCTCGTAGGGGGCCACGCACTTCTGGCAGCGCGACGGATTCTGTGGGTCGCACTGCATGCAGTTCTCGATGCTGCAGGGCACCTCCGAGCAGGTGAAGAGCGGGGTGAGGAAGTAGTTTGGCTTGCACTGAGTGCACGTGCCGGGGTCGCTGGGGCAGCTGGCACAGTTGGCGTCGGCGCAGGACTTCGAAGAGAAGCAGTAGCCAGCGCTGAGGGTGTACCCCGATTCGCATGCGACGCACGTGCTGTGGTCGCCGGCTAGACAGGTAGTGCAATGTCCGATGCGGCAACCACTTGTACCAGATAAGCAGCCTGTTGTACTCCAGGTGCTTTCAGCAGAGCATAGCTGACAGTCGGCGGCATTATCTGTGTAGCACATATCGCAGTTCTGGATGGTGCACTGATTGACGCAGAATCCTTTGCTGTCTGTTGTGTAGCCGTCGGCGCACTTGATGCAGGTGTCAGCGGCGGCGGTGGCGCAGGTGCTGCAGAAGGCGACGCGGCATTGCGTGTTCTCTGCGGGCATGCTGCTAGACACAGGGTAGCACTCCCCACCGTTGGTCCAATAGTAGCCTTCTGAGCACAGCTGGCAACGCTTACCTTCGGAGTCCGACTGACAGATGTCGCACATGGATGCTAAGCACTGCGTGCAGCTGCTGGTGATGGGCTCGAGCACGTAGCCACTCACGCAGACGTCACACCTCCCGACGGTGGTGTCGCATGCTTTGCAGTGAGACACACCGGGGCAAAGCGGGGTCGACGGAGCGCACTGCACCGGAAGGATGCTGCCGGTCGGTGGCTCCGGGCAACAGACGCACTTCTCCGAGAAGGAGTACACGAAGGTGCCGCCAACATCGCACCGTGACAGTTCACGGCACTGCTCGGTCGTGTAGGCTGTAGCCGGTGCGATTACCATGCAGGCCACCACCACTGCCGCAGCCAGAGCCTCTCGGCAGCGCATCTTAGGTGAGTCAGCAGGCGTGAGCTGCGGGGATCCCGTATGCGACGTGCGCCCGTGCCTGAAAGCCTGTCGGTACGTACGGTGGGGAGAGGGCGAAGGGGGGGGGGCGGGTGGCGGTGGTGAGCAAGACGCAGATGCTGAAACACACACGGAAAAGAGAGCAGACGAAGAGAGGGAAGATGCCAATGGTGAAGAGGGACGAGGTGCTTGAGGTGGCGCGGAGGAGGGAGAGTCTCGCGTTACTGCACGCCCGCGCCGTTGGAAAGAGGTGTATTAGATCGGGAGTAGTTCGAGAGGAAGGCAGGCAGGGGAGTAGAGAAGCAGAGGACGCAGGGGAGGCAGAGAGGATGAGACGAGCGATGTCGTGCTAACGGGAGGCGATCAGATTGCACCCTCACTCAACTCCCCTCTTAGGGGGGCCTCGTTTTGTTTTCGGTGATGAGCGAGGGTGGCTTCTAATGGCTTGGGCCCCCGACTGATCTCTCTGTGAGCCCGCCTCCTACCTCTGGTCACACGCAGGCATTAAAAGAGTGACAAGGACAACGCTGACGGGAGGCGTTGCGAGGAGGAAGAGGTGCGATGTGGTGGCGAAGTGTCGTGGCGTAACACAAAACACGGCAGCCGGTGAGTGAAGGAGGAAGGGGGGGGGCGAACGGATGTCGTGCGCACAGGCAGAGCGAAACAGCGACGAGCAGGAGTGGCACTGAAGGGCATCGGATACGATGGATAGGCACACACACACACGAAGACCCCCGCTCCCTCGACAACGTGAGGGAGAGAGAGAGGACCGCACCGAGGCCACGCCTGCAGGAAGAGAGTGCGAGGCCACCTGTCTCACCTGGCGGCGACATGAGGGGGTGCGGATGGGCGGGGGACTCATCCCGAGGAAACAGGCAGTGGAAGGAACGAGAGGGGGGACCATAAGGCCACTGGGGCCCCTTCCCAAAGACAATGGGGAACTACAAAGTAGCGCTGGCAGATGGAGTGAAGCGCTCGCTCCTACACGACAGAGAAAGCGAAAAGCCTGGACAGTCCCCACCCGACCTCGTCGCACCGTTGTGTCCTGAGAAGGGTGTGCCACAGTCAATCAATCAAGCAAAGACGACATCCTCTTCTGCAGGGACCGGCGCACTCTCGCTTGCAGGCTTGGGAAGGGTGAGGAGGAGGAGAGAGGAAGGGCGAGAGCGCACGCGCGAGTCCACGTTAGTCGGCCAGCATATATTTTTTTTTTGCGGTCCAAGGCACGCCTCCTCCACCACGGTATGTGCACATCTGCTGTGTAGAAGGAGGAAATCGATTTACGCAAGAGAGACAAGCGACGCGAGCGTGTTGCTCGCGCCCTCTACGAAGAGCATAACCTGTCAGCAGCGTCTCTGAGCTTCTGGGCCCTTTCTCGAGATGGTACGCCAAACGTGGGCCACGTCACCCTTGCATATCCCCCTTTCCCCCACCACGCAAGGCATCGACGGGGAAAGCAATACCGAGCAACGGTCCGCGATGGAGACAGGCAGTGGGGGGGGGGTGCATAAGCGGAACGCGTCCAACATGCACGCGTGTTCGCACACAACCACATAGGCACAGGGGTGCCACACGCCAGGGAAAACCAACGTGTGGCACAGCGCTCAGCGCTTCTGCTGCTCTAGGCGGTTTGGGGTGATGCACTTGTGTGAGGGGCGCAGGGACGTGGGGTTCGCATATGCGTGTGCGTGTCTGTGTGAGTGTGCTTCACCGATTTCACCATGTACGTAGGCATGCTCGGCTGCCCTATGCGAGAAATTCATGCGTACAGTCCTCAACGCCTGCCAGCTTGGATCCTACCCATACATCAGAGGAAACAAAACTTTCTTCTCTGCCACCACAACTGCCTCCCCCATCCACCCCTTACGCGTGGATCAACACACAACATCCAAATAATCCACCGCAGCCTACCCTGCAGCGCCCTCCCCTCATAGCGTCGTTGAGGAACCCCATCAGTTTCATCTCGGCCCCAACAGACTTCTCCTCGCAACACTCTGCTGAACCACCACTACCTATCAGCTGACACCAGTAAACTTTTCTCAACGCTCTTCTCAATCAACCTACCACGACAAAAGCTCCACTCCGAGCACTACCTCCACGAACGTCGGAGGACGCCGAGAACATCATCACTGCACTACGCTTAAGTCTAACAAAACACGAGAAGGCGGGGGAGGGGGAGAGGCGAGGGGGGAGAGGACGGAGCTGCCAGTGTTGTTCTGCGCACGTGCACGCGCGCGTGGCGGCACCGCCGGATGGGTGGGGGGAAGAGAGAGAGAGAGAGGGGGGGGGGAGAGGGGGTGGGGAACGGATGGTCGAGCGGCACATTGGGCGCGTGGAAAGTGAGGGACGAAGAGAGGGGGTGGGGGAGGCGCGCGGCACGGGCGGCGACGTGAGGCATGCGCGTGCGGCGAGGAGAGGGGGTGGGGGCGACGACGAGGGAGGCGCCGATGCGCTTTGAGGCGCGCGCGTTTTTGTTTCGCTTCGGCCCATGGCGGCCGCCTATCCGGTGCGTGCCGCGCGAGGCAAGAGGGAGGGAAGGAGAGCGGCAAAGCACCGCGGGCTCGTGTGGGGGTGTGTGCTCGCGCGCGTACGCAAGCAAGCGAGCCATGGAGCGCAAGAACACGAAGAGGGCACACACACACACACACACACACACACGTGCATACACAGGCATACCCAGCGAAAACAAAGGGGGTGAGGGGAAACAGCTATGCACACCGTGTGTGAACATGCAGGTAGACCACGGTGGAGGGTGCTGAGGGACTATTCAGAGGAAATGGGCAGCGGCTCCAACGCTGGCCCCAGGCGCCACACGCGCATGCAGGGGCAGGTGGCGGCGGCAAGTACACACACAAGAGAGGTAAGAAGAGGAAAGGAGCCCCCCCTCACCTGTGCACCCCCACACCCCCCCACACACACACGCAGGTGGCGGCGCAGGGGTGCGGGGA
>NC_009297.2:75262-80995 GCF_000002845.2 Leishmania braziliensis MHOM/BR/75/M2904 | reverse complement strand
GGGTTGTGTGAAAGGGGGTGGGGAACGGATGGTCGAGCGGCACATTGGGCGCGTGGAAAGTGAGGGAAGAAGAGAGGGGGTGGGGGAGGCGCGCGGCACGGGCGGCGACGTGAGGCATGCGCGTGCGGCGAGGAGAGGGG
This sequence comes from Leishmania braziliensis MHOM/BR/75/M2904, assembly GCF_000002845.2. Lineage (NCBI taxonomy): Eukaryota > Euglenozoa > Kinetoplastea > Trypanosomatida > Trypanosomatidae > Leishmania > Leishmania braziliensis. Next base: position 80,855 of record NC_009297.2, on the reverse strand, counting down.
GTGGGGGCGACGACGAGGGAGGCGCCGATGCGCTTTGAGGCGCGCGCGTTTTTGTTTCGCTTCGGCCCATGGCGGCCGCCTATCCGGTGCGTGCCGCGCGAGGCAAGAGGGAGGGAAGGAGAGCGGCAAAGCACCGTGGGCTCGTGTGGGGGTGTGTGCTCGCGCGCGTACGCAAGCAAGCGAGCCATGGAGCGCAAGAACACGAAGAGGGCACACACACACACACACACACACACACACACACACACGTGCATACACAGGCATACCCAGCGAAAACAAAGGGGGTGAGGGGAAACAGCTATGCACACCGTGTGTGAACATGCAGGTAGACCACGGTGGAGGGTGCTGAGGGACTATTCAGAGGAAATGGGCAGCGGCTCCAACGCTGGCCCCAGGCGCCACACGCGCATGCAGGGGCAGGTGGCGGCGGCAAGTACACACACAAGAGAGGTAAGAAGAGGAAAGGAGCCCCCCCTCACCTGTGCACCCCCACACCCCCCCACACACACACGCAGGTGGCGGCGCAGGGGTGCGGGGAGGGGGAGGGGGCATACATAGGAAGCTATACAAAGAAGATAGGAGGAAATACGGCACATGCGAGGAGGGCAGGCCGTGGCGCCGTGGGTGCACCATAGCCCGGGGAAGAGAAGATATACATCCAGCGAGAGGCTGGGAAGGACAGCGTGGCAGCCGCGTGCTCACTAAAGGGCGTACAGGGCGGCGGCGACGCAGACGACCGCGGCGAGGGCGACGGTGTGCGTGCCGGCGGCGGCGTTGGCGTTGGCGATGCAGGCACCGTTGACCGGGGTGTAGCCGTAGCGGCACGTGCTGCAGAGGGAACCGCTGTCGCTGACGCACTGGGTGCAGTAAGGGACGTTGCAGAGGTGTGGACCGATGTTGGGGAGGATGCACCGCTGGTCGCTGGCGAGGGTGTAGCCCGTGGCGCACTGCGTGCAGCGTGTGGAGGGGCTGAGGCGGTCGCAGGTGATGCAGTTGGGCACGGTGCACACGTCCGTGGGGTTGTAGTTCTGCGTGGGGTCGACGATGGTCGAGCAGGAGGGCGGGTTGTAGTCCATGGAGGAGCACCGGCAGGTGCAGGGGTCGGTGCCGGAGACGGCGGCGCCTGCTCCGGTGTTGCCGGGGATACACTTGGCGTTGGCGCAGGTCCCGCCGCTTGCGCCCTGGCGGTCGACGACGGTCGTCACCGCGAGGCCGTTGCTCTTGTACACTTCGGCGGTGTTGAGCGCCACGCCCTTGATGACGCAGCCGCCGCCGATGACTTGCGAGTCTGCCGAGGCGCTGAGGGTGTCCTGGTTGGTAAAACCGGTGGAGGGCGCCTCCAGGTTGAGGAAGGACACGGTCGAGCCGCCAGACACGGTAAAGGAGTACGGCTCGCTGGAGTCCTCGATGCCGCTCAGGGAGGAGAACAAGGCGGTGGACTTGACGGAGCTGTCGGAGACAAGGTAGACGGACTTGCCGCTGACCGTGGTGCTGCCGGCGGAGGCCAGCAGGCCCTTGCTCGCGCCGACGGCCTTGCAGTTGGTCACGCGGAACATGCTGGAGCCGTCGACGACGAGTGGGGTGTTGATGCTGACGAGCGCGCCGGTGCACTCCTCGCAGCGGCCGTAGTCGATGGCGAGCACGGCGGCTTTGGAGATGGGGAACGACGACTGGGCGTCGACCCTGACCACGGACGCGCCGTTGGTGGCGACGGCGTCGAGGACGAAGAGGGCGGCGAGGTTCCTGATGCCGATGGCGTTGCTGCCAGCGCTGATGAGCACGATGCTGCCGGTGTTGATGGAGTCCTTTGGCCACGTGACGGCGGTGTTCTCGACGGTGACGGTGACGTTGCTGTCGAGCGCGAGGCCGCTGAAGTCGAAGAGCGACTGCGCGGACGTGAGCGAGCCGATGGTGGAGACAATGCGAATGTCGGAGTTGGCGGGCATGGCACCGGAGAAGGTGATGGCGGCCTGCGTCACCGTGGTGAGCAGCATGCTCATGCTCAGCCGCGCCGACGAGGCGAGGCCGTCCCCGGAGCTCTGGACGGTGAGGCCCTTGCCAGACACCTGCGAGTTCATCAGCTGCACCGTCACCACGTCTGCGGTCGAGGAGGCCAGGCCGAGCGTCATGGTGTAGTCGTTGAATGATGCGCCCGACATGGTGAGGTCGTCCGTCACAGTGACCGACTCGGCGCGCACCAGCACGGCGGCGAGCACCAGCACGGCGCACAGCAGCGCTGGCGCGCAGCAGCGGGGGGCAAGGGGGGCCATTGCGGAGAGGGAGGGGGTGGGGGAGAGGCGAGGGGGGAGAGGACGGAGCTGCCAGTGTTGTTCTGCGCACGTGCACGCGCGCGTGGCGGCACCGCCGGATGGGTGGGGGGAAGAGAGAGAGAGAGAGGGGGGGGGAGAAAGGGGGTGGGGAACGGATGGCCGAGCGGCACATTGGGCGCGTGGAAAGTGAGGGACGAAGAGAGGGGGTGGGGGAGGCGCGCGGCACGGGCGGCGACGTGAGGCATGCGCGTGCGGCGAGGAGAGGGGGTGGGGGCGACGACGAGGGAGGCGCCGATGCGCTTTGAGGCGCGCGCGTTTTTGTTTCGCTTCGGCCCATGGCGGCCGCCTATCCGGTGCGTGCCGCGCGAGGCAAGAGGGAGGGAAGGAGAGCGGCAAAGCACCGTGGGCTCGTGTGGGGGTGTGTGCTCGCGCGCGTACGCAAGCAAGCGAGCCATGGAGCGCAAGAACACGAAGAGGGCACACACACACACACACACACACGTGCATACACAGGCATACCCAGCGAAAACAAAGGGGGTGAGGGGAAACAGCTATGCACACCGTGTGTGAACATGCAGGTAGACCACGGTGGAGGGTGCTGAGGGACTATTCAGAGGAAATGGGCAGCGGCTCCAACGCTGGCCCCAGGCGCCACACGCGCATGCAGGGGCAGGTGGCGGCGGCAAGTACACACACAAGAGAGGTAAGAAGAGGAAAGGAGCCCCCCCTCACCTGTGTACCCCCACACCCCCCCCCCACACACACGCAGGTGGCGGCGCAGGGGTGCGGGGAGGGGGAGGGGGCATACATAGGAAGCTATACAAAGAAGATAGGAGGAAATACGGCACATGCGAGGAGGGCAGGCCGTGGCGCCGTGGGTGCACCATAGCCCGGGGAAGAGAAGATATACATCCAGCGAGAGGCTGGGAAGGACAGCGTGGCAGCCGCGTGCTCACTAAAGGGCGTACAGGGCGGCGGCGACGCAGACGACCGCGGCGAGGGCGACGGTGTGCGTGCCGGCGGCGGCGTTGGCGTTGGCGATGCAGGCACCGTTGACCGGGGTGTAGCCGTAGCGGCACGTGCTGCAGAGGGAACCGCTGTCGCTGACGCACTGGGTGCAGTAAGGGACGTTGCAGAGGTGTGGACCGATGTTGGGGAGGATGCACCGCTGGTCGCTGGCGAGGGTGTAGCCCGTGGCGCACTGCGTGCAGCGTGTGGAGGGGCTGAGGCGGTCGCAGGTGATGCAGTTGGGCACGGTGCACACGTCCGTGGGGTTGTAGTTCTGCGTGGGGTCGACGATGGTCGAGCAGGAGGGCGGGTTGTAGTCCATGGAGGAGCACCGGCAGGTGCAGGGGTCGGTGCCGGAGACGGCGGCGCCTGCTCCGGTGTTGCCGGGGATACACTTGGCGTTGGCGCAGGTCCCGCCGCTTGCGCCCTGGCGGTTGACGACGGTCGTCACCGCGAGACCGTTGCTCTTGTACACTTCGGCGGTGTTGAGCGCCACGCCCTTGATGACGCAGCCGCCGCCGATGACTTGCGAGTCTGCCGAGGCGCTGAGGGTGTCCTGGTTGGTAAAACCGGTGGAGGGCGCCTCCAGGTTGAGGAAGGACACGGTCGAGCCGCCAGACACGGTAAAGGAGTACGGCTCGCTGGAGTCCTCGATGCCGCTCAGGGAGGAGAACAAGGCGGTGGACTTGACGGAGCTGTCGGAGACAAGGTAGACGGACTTGCCGCTGACCGTGGTGCTGCCGGCGGAGGCCAGCAGGCCCTTGCTCGCGCCGACGGCCTTGCAGTTGGTCACGCGGAACATGCTGGAGCCGTCGACGACGAGTGGGGTGTTGATGCTGACGAGCGCGCCGGTGCACTCCTCGCAGCGGCCGTAGTCGATGGCGAGCACGGCGGCTTTGGAGATGGGGAACGACGACTGGGCGTCGACCCTGACCACGGACGCGCCGTTGGTGGCGACGGCATCGAGCACGAAGAGGGCGGCGAGATTCCTGATGCCGATGGCGTTGCTGCCAGCGCTGATGAGCACGATGCTGCCGGTGTTGATGGAGTCCTTTGGCCACGTGACGGCGGTGTTCTCGACGGTGACGGTGACGTTGCTGTCGAGCGCGAGGCCGCTGAAGTCGAAGAGCGACTGCGCGGACGTGAGCGAGCCGATGGTGGAGACAATGCGAATGTCGGAGTTGGCGGGCATGGCACCGGAGAAGGTGATGGCGGCCTGCGTCACCGTGGTGAGCAGCATGCTCATGCTCAGCCGCGCCGACGAGGCGAGGCCGTCCCCGGAGCTCTGGACGGTGAGGCCCTTGCCAGACACCTGCGAGTTCATCAGCTGCACCGTCACCACGTCTGCGGTCGAGGAGGCCAGGTCGAGCGTCATGGTGTAGTCGTTGAATGATGCGCCCGACATGGTGAGGTCGTTCGTCACAGTGACCGACTCGGCGCGCACCAGCACGGCGGCGAGCACCAGCACGGCGCACAGCAGCGCTGGCGCGCAGCAGCGGGGGGCAAGGGGGGCCATTGCGGAGAGGGAGGGGGTGGGGGAGAGGCGAGGGGGGAGAGGACGGAGCTGCCAGTGTTGTTCTGCGCACGTGCACGCGCGCGTGGCGGCACCGCCGGATGGGTGGGGGGAAGAGAGAGAGAGAGAGAGGGGGGGGGAGAAAGGGGGTGGGGAACGGATGGTCGAGCGGCACATTGGGCGCGTGGAAAGTGAGGGACGAAGAGAGGGGGTGGGGGAGGCGCGCGGCACGGGCGGCGACGTGAGGCATGCGCGTGCGGCGAGGAGAGGGGGTGGGGGCGACGACGAGGGAGGCGCCGATGCGCTTTGAGGCGCGCGCGTTTTTGTTTCGCTTCGGCCCATGGCGGCCGCCTTATCCGGTGCGTGCCGCGCGAGGCAAGAGGGAGGGAAGGAGAGCGGCAAAGCACCGCGGGCTCGTGTGGGGGTGTGTGCTCGCGCGCGTACGCAAGCAAGCGAGCCATGGAGCGCAAGAACACGAAGAGGGCACACACACACACACACACACACACACGTGCATACACAGGCATACCCAGCGAAAACAAAGGGGGTGAGGGGAAACAGCTATGCACACCGTGTGTGAACATGCAGGTAGACCACGGTGGAGGGTGCTGAGGGACTATTCAGAGGAAATGGGCAGCGGCTCCAACGCTGGCCCCAGGCGCCACACGCGCATGCAGGGGCAGGTGGCGGCGGCAAGTACACACACAAGAGAGGTAAGAAGAGGAAAGGAGCCCCCCCTCACCTGTGTACCCCCACACCCCCCCCCCCCACACACACGCAGGTGGCGGCGCAGGGGTGCGGG
>NC_009297.2:69237-75162 GCF_000002845.2 Leishmania braziliensis MHOM/BR/75/M2904 | reverse complement strand
TACGCTACAATGAAGAGGTGTAGCGAGAGCCGCAGGCGAGTTTGTGGGCATTTCTCTTGTTGCTCGTCGCACGTGAGCGTGCTCGCGTCTGGGCACGAGTCCACCCTCATCACATCACAAGCGCTAGAGAGAAGAGGAGAGGAAGAAGAGGATGTGGAGCCCCCCAAAAAGGAGAACAAAGAATGGAGTATTTAGTGAGTGGCAAACGGATGGTCGAGCGGCACATTGGGCGCGTGGAAAGTGAGGGACGAAGAGAGGGGGTGGGGGAGGCGCGCGGCACGGGCGGCGACGTGAGGCATGCGCGTGCGGCGAGGAGAGGGGGTGGGGGCGACGACGAGGGAGGCGCCGATGCGCTTTGAGGCGCGCGCGTTTTTGTTTCGCTTCGGCCCATGGCGGCCGCCTATCCGGTGCGTGCCGCGCGAGGCAAGAGGGAGGGAAGGAGAGCGGCAAAGCACCGTGGGCTCGTGTGGGGGTGTGTGCTCGCGCGCGTACGCAAGCAAGCGAGCCATGGAGCGCAAGAACACGAAGAGGGCACACACACACACACACACACACACACACGTGCATACACAGGCATACCCAGCGAAAACAAAGGGGGTGAGGGGAAACAGCTATGCACACCGTGTGTGAACATGCAGGTAGACCACGGTGGAGGGTGCTGAGGGACTATTCAGAGGAAATGGGCAGCGGCTCCAACGCTGGCCCCAGGCGCCACACGCGCATGCAGGGGCAGGTGGCGGCGGCAAGTACACACACAAGAGAGGTAAGAAGAGGAAAGGAGCCCCCCCTCACCTGTGCACCCCCACACCCCCCCACACACACACGCAGGTGGCGGCGCAGGGGTGCGGGGAGGGGGAGGGGGCATACATAGGAAGCTATACAAAGAAGATAGGAGGAAATACGGCACATGCGAGGAGGGCAGGCCGTGGCGCCGTGGGTGCACCATAGCCCGGGGAAGAGAAGATATACATCCAGCGAGAGGCTGGGAAGGACAGCGTGGCAGCCGCGTGCTCACTAAAGGGCGTACAGGGCGGCGGCGACGCAGACGACCGCGGCGAGGGCGACGGTGTGCGCGCCGGCGGCGGCGTTGGCGTTGGCGATGCAGGCACCGTTGACCGAGGTGTAGCCGTAGCGGCACGTGCTGCAGCGGGAACCGCTGCCGGTGACGCACTGGGTGCAGTAAGGGACGTTGCAGTCGGGTGGTCTGGTGGTGGGGAGGATGCACCGCTGGTCGCTGGTGAGGATGTAGCCCGTGGCGCACTGCGTGCAGCGTGTGGAGGGGCTGAGGCGGTCGCAGGTGAGGCAGTTGGGCACGACGCACACGTCCGTGGGGTTGTAGTTCTGCGTGGGGTCGACGATGGTCGAGCAGGAGGGCGGGTTGTAGTCCATGGAGGAGCACTGGCAGGTGCAGGGGTCGGTGCCGGAGACGGCGGCGCCTGCTCCGGTGTTGCCGGGGATACACTTGGCGTTGGCGCAGGTCCCGCCGCTTGCGCCCTGGCGGTCGACGACGGTCGTCACCGCGAGGCCGTTGCTCTTGTACACTTCGGCGGTGTTGAGCGCCACGCCCTTGATGACGCAGCCGCCGCCGATGACTTGCGAGTCTGCCGAGGGGCTGAGGGTGTCCTGGTTGGTAATACCGGTGGAGGGCGCCTCCAGGTTGAGGAAGGACACGGTCGAGCCGCCAGACACGGTAAAGGGGTACGGCTCGCTGGAGTCCTCGATGCCGGTGAGGAAGGAGAAGAGGGAGACGGACTCGACGGCGCTGTCGGAGACAAGGTAGACGGACTTGCCGCTGACCGTGGTGCTGCCGGCGGAGGCCAGCAGGCCCTTGCTCGCGCCGACGGCCTTGCAGTTGGTCACGCGGAACATGCTGGAGCCGTCGACGACGAGTGGGGCGTTGATGCTGACGAGCGCGCCGGTGCACTCCTCGCAGCGGCCGTAGTCGATGGCGAGCACGGCGGCTTTGGAGACGGGGAACGACGACTGGGCGTCGACCCTGACCACGGACGCGCCGTTGGTGGCGACGGCATCGAGCACGAAGAGGGCGGCGAGGTTCCTGATGCCGATGGCGTTGCTGCCAGCGCTGATGAGCACGATGCTGCCGGTGTTGATGGAGTCCTTTGGCCACGTGACGGCGGTGTTCTCGACGGTGACGGTGACGTTGCTGTCGAGCGCGAGGCCGCTGAAGTCGAAGAGCGACTGCGCGGACGTGAGCGAGCCGATGGTGGAGACAATGCGAATGTCGGAGTTGGCGGGCATGGCACCGGAGAAGGTGATGGCGGCCTGCGTCACCGTGGTGAGCAGCATGCTCATGCTCAGCCGCGCCGACGAGGCGAGGCCGTCCCCGGAGCTCTGGACGGTGAGGCCCTTGCCAGACACCTGCGAGTTCATCAGCTGCACCGTCACCACGTCTGCGGTCGAGGAGGCCAGGTCGAGCGTCATGGTGTAGTCGTTGAATGATGCGCCCGATATGGTGAGGTCGTCCGTCACAGTGACCGACTCGGCGCGCACCAGCACGGCGGCGAGCACCAGCACGGCGCACAGCAGCGCTGGCGCGCAGCAGCGGGGGGCAAGGGGGGCCATTGCGGAGAGGGAGGGGGTGGGGGAGAGGCGAGGGGGGAGAGGACGGAGCTGCCAGTGTTGTTCTGCGCACGTGCACGCGCGCGTGGCGGCACCGCCGGATGGGTGGGGGGAAGAGAGAGAGAGAGAGGGGGAGGGAGAGGGGGTGGGGAACGGATGGCCGAGCGGCGACGTGAGGCATGCGCGTGCGGCGAGGAGAGGGGGTGGGGGCGACGACGAGGGAGGCGCCGATGCGCTTTGAGGCGCGCGCGTTTTTGTTTCGCTTCGGCCCATGGCGGCCGCCTTATCCGGTGCGTGCCGCGCGAGGCAAGAGGGAGGGAAGGAGAGCGGCAAAGCACCGCGGGCTCGTGTGGGGGTGTGTGCTCGCGCGCGTACGCAAGCAAGCGAGCCATGGAGCGCAAGAACACGAAGAGGGCACACACACACACACACACACACACGTGCATACACAGGCATACCCAGCGAAAACAAAGGGGGTGAGGGGAAACAGCTATGCACACCGTGTGTGAACATGCAGGTAGACCACGGTGGAGGGTGCTGAGGGACTATTCAGAGGAAATGGGCAGCGGCTCCAACGCTGGCCCCAGGCGCCACACGCGCATGCAGGGGCAGGTGGCGGCGGCAAGTACACACACAAGAGAGGTAAGAAGAGGAAAGGAGCCCCCCCTCACCTGTGTACCCCCACACCCCCCCCCCCCACACACACGCAGGTGGCGGCGCAGGGGTGCGGGGAGGGGGAGGGGGCATACATAGGAAGCTATACAAAGAAGATAGGAGGAAATACGGCACATGCGAGGAGGGCAGGCCGTGGCGCCGTGGGTGCACCATAGCCCGGGGAAGAGAAGATATACATCCAGCGAGAGGCTGGGAAGGACAGCGTGGCAGCCGCGTGCTCACTAAAGGGCGTACAGGGCGGCGGCGACGCAGACGACCGCGGCGAGGGCGACGGTGTGCGCGCCGGCGGCGGCGTTGGCGTTGGCGATGCAGGCACCGTTGACCGAGGTGTAGCCGTAGCGGCACGTGCTGCAGCGGGAACCGCTGCCGGTGACGCACTGGGTGCAGTAAGGGACGTTGCAGTCGGGTGGTCTGGTGGTGGGGAGGATGCACCGCTGGTCGCTGGTGTAGCCCGTGGCGCACTGCGTGCAGCGTGTGGAGGGGCTGAGGCGGTCGCAGGTGAGGCAGTTGGGCACGACGCACACGTCCGTGGGGTTGTAGTTCTGTGTGGGGTCGACGATGGTCGAGCAGGAGGGCGGGTTGTAGTCCATGGAGGAGCACTGGCAGGTGCAGGGGTCGGTGCCGGAGACGGCGGCGCCTGCTCCGGTGTTGCCGGGGATACACTTGGCGTTGGCGCAGGTCCCGCCGCTTGCGCCCTGGCGGTCGACGACGGTCGTCACCGCGAGGCCGTTGCTCTTGTACACTTCGGCGGTGTTGAGCGCCACGCCCTTGATGACGCAGCCGCCGCCGATGACTTGCGAGTCTGCCGAGGGGCTGAGGGTGTCCTGGTTGGTAATACCGGTGGAGGGCGCCTCCAGGTTGAGGAAGGACACGGTCGAGCCGCCAGACACGGTAAAGGGGTACGGCTCGCTGGAGTCCTCGATGCCGGTGAGGAAGGAGAAGAGGGAGACGGACTCGACGGCGCTGTCGGAGACAAGGTAGACGGACTTGCCGCTGACCGTGGTGCTGCCGGCGGAGGCCAGCAGGCCCTTGCTCGCGCCGACGGCCTTGCAGTTGGTCACGCGGAACATGCTGGAGCCGTCGACGACGAGTGGGGCGTTGATGCTGACGAGCGCGCCGGTGCACTCCTCGCAGCGGCCGTAGTCGATGGCGAGCACGGCGGCTTTGGAGACGGGGAACGACGACTGGGCGTCGACCCTGACCACGGACGCGCCGTTGGTGGCGACGGCATCGAGCACGAAGAGGGCGGCGAGGTTCCTGATGCCGATGGCGTTGCTGCCAGCGTTGATGAGCACGATGCTGCCGGTGTTGATGGAGTCCTTTGGCCACGTGACGGCGGTGTTCTCGACGGTGACGGTGACGTTGCTGTCGAGCGCGAGGCCGCTGAAGTCGAAGAGCGACTGCGCGGACGTGAGCGAGCCGATGGTGGAGACAATGCGAATGTCGGAGTTGGCGGGCATGGCACCGGAGAAGGTGATGGCGGCCTGCGTCACCGTGGTGAGCAGCATGCTCATGCTCAGCCGCGCCGACGAGGCGAGGTCGTCCCCGGAGCTCTGGACGGTGAGGCCCTTGCCAGACACCTGCGAGTTCATCAGCTGCACCGTCACCACGTCTGCGGTCGAGGAGGCCAGGTCGAGCGTCATGGTGTAGTCGTTGAATGATGCGCCCGACATGGTGAGGTCGTCCGTCACAGTGACCGACTCGGCGCGCACCAGCACGGCGGCGAGCACCAGCACGGCGCACAGCAGCGCTGGCGCGCAGCAGCGGGGGGCAAGGGGGGCCATTGCGGAGAGGTAAGCATCTTCTCTTGTGTTGCCCTGTTTTTGCGGTAGTACCTCCTGTGTGTTCGTGATCATGTATCTGTCGAAAGTGAAAGTACCCGTGCCTCTCGACCGCTGCTTCTCCGCTTCCCTCATGGCCTTTTTTTTTTTGATCCTCATGTCGATTTTGTTTCCGGCTGATGTTCTGATAGCCCAACTCCTGTATCGTAGCACTTCTGTGCGCTAGCAATGAGAGGACAGCTTGGGCGAAAAGGCGTGGCGGCCCTTTACGCCGGCCCAACAATCACCTCCTACACGGATGCGTGTGAAGCCCCAGTGGCCATGTGGGAAGGCGCAATTCCGCTGAAGCATGAGCGTGTAGTTAAAAATGGCATTGCCACCCATGTAGTGAAGAAAACATACGCCCATCCGCCAGAAATTCTTCCGACCAACCTAAGCTTCAATGACATCGATTCCATGTACTGCCTGGGAAACGATGAGCTGATCAAGTACTTCCCAGATGGCGTGGGACGAAAGGTGATTCATCTCATGCCCTCAAGTCATTCACTCGGTTTCTTGTACCTGAAGCAAAGTCACCTCTTAATTTGTTTCTTGATAAACTTTCCTTCCTGTAAATCAAGTAAAGGTCCTTTCATCCTCTATAAAATGTTAATCCGGAATCTTTATTATATTTCTACTGTAACCCCTATTATTATTTTTCTTTCAGCCATCCATTAATCCTCTTCTCAATATTCTTACTTCTTTTTTTTTACACTTATTCTTTTTCTATCGTCATTTTCAGTCCTGATATATTACCCGTTTCTTTTTTTCTCTTTTACATTTATTTCTCACTCTTTTCTATTATTTCTTTTCTTTACCTGATTCTCATTTTCTATACTTACCTATTTCT
>NC_009297.2:65602-69137 GCF_000002845.2 Leishmania braziliensis MHOM/BR/75/M2904 | reverse complement strand
GGTCGAGCCGCCAGACACGGTAAAGGGGTAAGGCTCGCTGGAGTCCTCGATGCCGGTGAGGAAGGAGAAGAGGGAGACGGACTCGACGGCGCTGTCGGAGACAAGGTAGACGGACTTGCCGCTGACCGTGGTGCTGCCGGCGGAGGCCAGCAGGCCCTTGCTCGCGCCGACGGCCTTGCAGTTGGTCACGCGGAACATGCTGGAGCCGTCGACGACGAGTGGGGTGTTGATGCTGACGAGCGCGCCGGTGCACTCCTCGCAGCGGCCGTAGTCGATGGCGAGCACGGCGGCTTTGGAGACGGGGAACGACGACTGGGCGTCGACCCTGACCACGGACGCGCCGTTGGTGGCGACGGCATCGAGCACGAAGAGGGCGGCGAGGTTCCTGATGCCGATGGCGTTGCTGCCAGCGCTGATGAGCACGATGCTGCCGGTGTTGATGGAGTCCTTTGGCCACGTGACGGCGGTGTTCTCGACGGTGACGGTGACGTTGCTGTCGAGCGCGAGGCCGCTGAAGTCGAAGAGCGACTGCGCGGACGTGAGCGAGCCGATGGTGGAGACAATGCGAATGTCGGAGTTGGCGGGCATGGCACCGGAGAAGGTGATGGCGGCCTGCGTCACCGTGGTGAGCAGCATGCTCATGCTCAGCCGCGCCGACGAGGCGAGGCCGTCCCCGGAGCTCTGGACGGTGAGGCCCTTGCCAGACACCTGCGAGTTCATCAGCTGCACCGTCACCACGTCTGCGGTCGAGGAGGCCAGGTCGAGCGTCATGGTGTAGTCGTTGAATGATGCGCCCGACATGGTGAGGTCGTCCGTCACAGTGACCGACTCGGCGCGCACCAGCACGGCGGCGAGCACCAGCACGGCGCACAGCAGCGCTGGCGCGCAGCAGCGGGGGGCAAGGGGGGCCATTGCGGAGAGGGAGGGGGTGGGGGAGAGGCGAGGGGGGAGAGGACGGAGCTGCCAGTGTTGTTCTGCGCACGTGCACGCGCGCGTGGCGGCACCGCCGGATGGGTGGGGGGAAGAGAGAGAGAGAGAGAGGGGGGGGGAGAGAGGGGGTGGGGAACGGATGGCCGAGCGGCACATTGGGCGCGTGGAAAGTGAGGGACGAAGAGAGGGGGTGGGGGAGGCGCGCGGCACGGGCGGCGACGTGAGGCATGCGCGTGCGGCGAGGAGAGGGGGTGGGGGCGACGACGAGGGAGGCGCCGATGCGCTTTGAGGCGCGCGCGTTTTTGTTTCGCTTCGGCCCATGGCGGCCGCCTATCCGGTGCGTGCCGCGCGAGGCAAGAGGGAGGGAAGGAGAGCGGCAAAGCACCGTGGGCTCGTGTGGGGGTGTGTGCTCGCGCGCGTACGCAAGCAAGCGAGCCATGGAGCGCAAGAACACGAAGAGGGCACACACACACACACACACACACACACACACACACGTGCATACACAGGCATACCCAGCGAAAACAAAGGGGGTGAGGGGAAACAGCTATGCACACCGTGTGTGAACATGCAGGTAGACCACGGTGGAGGGTGCTGAGGGACTATTCAGAGGAAATGGGCAGCGGCTCCAACGCTGGCCCCAGGCGCCACACGCGCATGCAGGGGCAGGTGGCGGCGGCAAGTACACACACAAGAGAGGTAAGAAGAGGAAAGGAGCCCCCCCTCACCTGTGTACCCCCACACCCCCCCACACACACACGCAGGTGGCGGCGCAGGGGTGCGGGGAGGGGGAGGGGGCATACATAGGAAGCTATACAAAGAAGATAGGAGGAAATACGGCACATGCGAGGAGGGCAGGCCGTGGCGCCGTGGGTGCACCATAGCCCGGGGAAGAGAAGATATACATCCAGCGAGAGGCTGGGAAGGACAGCGTGGCAGCCGCGTGCTCACTAAAGGGCGTACAGGGCGGCGGCGACGCAGACGACCGCGGCGAGGGCGACGGTGTGCGCGCCGGCGGCGGCGTTGGCGTTGGCGATGCAGGCACCGTTGACCGAGGTGTAGCCGTAGCGGCACGTGCTGCAGCGGGAACCGCTGCCGGTGACGCACTGGGTGCAGTAAGGGACGTTGCAGTCGGGTGGTCTGGTGGTGGGGAGGATGCACCGCTGGTCGCTGGTGAGGATGTAGCCCGTGGCGCACTGCGTGCAGCGTGTGGAGGGGCTGAGGCGGTCGCAGGTGAGGCAGTTGGGCACGACGCACACGTCCGTGGGGTTGTAGTTCTGCGTGGGGTCGACGATGGTCGAGCAGGAGGGCGGGTTGTAGTCCATGGAGGAGCACTGGCAGGTGCAGGGGTCGGTGCCGGAGACGGCGGCGCCTGCTCCGGTGTTGCCGGGGATACACTTGGCGTTGGCGCAGGTCCCGCCGCTTGCGCCCTGGCGGTTGACGACGGTCGTCACCGCGAGACCGTTGCTCTTGTACACTTCGGCGGTGTTGAGCGCCACGCCCTTGATGACGCAGCCGCCGCCGATGACTTGCGAGTCTGCCGAGGGGCTGAGGGTGTCCTGGTTGGTAAAACCGGTGGAGGGCGCCTCCAGGTTGAGGAAGGACACGGTCGAGCCGCCAGACACGGTAAAGGAGTACGGCTCGCTGGAGTCCTCGATGCCGCTCAGGGAGGAGAACAAGGCGGTGGACTTGACGGAGCTGTCGGAGACAAGGTAGACGGACTTGCCGCTGACCGTGGTGCTGCCGGCGGAGGCCAGCAGGCCCTTGCTCGCGCCGACGGCCTTGCAGTTGGTCACGCGGAACATGCTGGAGCCGTCGACGACGAGTGGGGTGTTGATGCTGACGAGCGCGCCGGTGCACTCCTCGCAGCGGCCGTAGTCGATGGCGAGCACGGCGGCTTTGGAGATGGGGAACGACGACTGGGCGTCGACCCTGACCACGGACGCGCCGTTGGTGGCGACGGCATCGAGCACGAAGAGGGCGGCGAGATTCCTGATGCCGATGGCGTTGCCCCCCCCCTCCCCTGAACGTTTTCTCAGCCGCTGCAGCCGGCAGGGAAGGGAAGCACAACAGGAGGCAGAAAGAGGGCGAGAGTGAGGGGAGAGAGTGTGTTTAGCGACATGGCCTGAGGCTGGCCTAGCCTATCCCGTGAGTCGGTGAGTCAACAGCGATGTGTGACGGTCTAGGAAGAGGGTTTAGTTCATTTGTGGGGGGAGGGGTTACGCTCTTGAGAGCGAGAGAGAGAGAGACACCCACACCAACACACACCCCCCTCCCCCCCCTCCATCAGCATAATCGAGAGAGAGGCGCTTGACACCCACAGAGATGACGATGCACAAATAAGAACGGAGGAGAGAGAGAGAGGGGGGGGGGAGTGTGCGTGTGCGCGCTTCTCTCCCTTCCTCCCTCCCTCTCTCTCTCTCTCTCCTCCGTTGGATGTTTCGCTCCTTTCCTCGTTGAGTTTCTCAATCGTACTCTTCCCCAACCATCACCACCACCACCACTACTCTGGACGGCAGCTCTCCGCCAGCGAGAATGACCAGGACTGGAGGGCGTGTGCGCCGGGATGCGTTCCCTCCCCCCTCCCCTCTCACCCCCTGCGNNG
>NC_009297.2:26477-65502 GCF_000002845.2 Leishmania braziliensis MHOM/BR/75/M2904 | reverse complement strand
GGAGAGAGGGGGTGGGGAACGGATGGCCGAGCGGCACATTGGGCGCGTGGAAAGTGAGGGACGAAGAGAGGGGGTGGGGGAGGCGCGCGGCACGGGCGGCGACGTGAGGCATGCGCGTGCGGCGAGGGGGTGTCGGTGGTACCGAAGGCTTTTGGTACGTGGTGTTCTGGTATTGGAGGATCATTGCTGTGGTTGCACTATTCTGTTAGGGAGTGGTGTGGATGAGGTGTAGTCGGTGGGGATGGTATGGAGGTGTTAGGGGTTGTAGAGGGAGGGTTTATAAGAGATGCGTTGCTGTGTGGATGGTGTGCACTGTGGAGGGGCGAGGTTTGTGGGGTAGGGGCTGTAGGCGGCGGTGTGTGGGGGAGGATATAGAGTGTTGGGTAGAGGTGCGCTGTCCGTTGTATAGTTTAATATGTAAGTGATGTTCTAAGTAGTCGATGAAGTCAACGTGTCCTCCTCCTCGAAGGACGCGAAGGGTGCCGGTATCAATGGTGAGGCGAATGACGGTATTGGTGACTTGGGAGTGACAGGTGCGCGAGGCATTCGGGGTGCCTTGATTGGTGCAGTAGAGGAGGAAGTGATCTCGGTAAGGTGCTGCGGAGGGGAGACGCGCTGTTGTTGGACAAGCACCACTGTTGTGAACCCGTGCTGCGTGCGCCATTGCCTTCACTTCGGCAGGAGGACCAACGAGGAGTCGATAGACGCAGGGCTGGAGGCGCACCAGCGCAAAGCCGCGGGGGCGACGTTGAACAGGGTTGTTACACTCGCGCGGCCTGTCGAGTTCAGCTTGGACATCCTGTTGCAAGGCAGTAACCATGGTGTGCACAATGTCGCCCACAGCACTGTCAGTAGGACGAGGGGCAAGTGCTCGGAGAAGTCGGCGAGCCATCCAGTGCGTTGGGGACTCGTCAGCGTTGTTGTAACCCTCCAAGGCTGCACTACCTTGACCTTTGCAACTGCCATCACCAGTGAGGGATGAGGTCAGATGATCGTTGCCTGTCTTGAGGTCGCGGTGCCGCAATGCAGCAGACGAGTAAACGCGCTGTACACACTCTTTGGCTGCTGTCGAGGCGTTGTGCTCGGCTGTCCTTTGCGGTGCTGGTTCAGGTGGCGTGATCTGAGCATCCCAGCCTTTTGTCCAACGCTGTGCCCAGGGCGTGATGGAGCCGCGTGGCGGAGTGCGCGCGGCTACCGAGGCCACGGAGGAGGTGGCAGCGCTTGAGCTCCACTGGCTCTGTCGCGGTCGGGTCCTACTGTTGCTCTTAGTTGTGCAATTCCTGCCGTTGTTCCCAGAGGTGTAGTTGTCGTCTGGCCCGATCAGTTGGTCTCTCACATAGGCAAACAGCGTGTCCTCGACAGCCTTGTTGTATGTTGTCACGCTTGCCAACGTCTGCGAGCTGCGCTGCGCCCGTTGAGTTGCCACCGATTGATAGGCTGACCGAACGCCTTCTAGCTGCGCGCGGAGTTTATTATTTTCTTTTTCCATTGAGTCCGCCCTCCCTCGCTCTGAGCGGATGGCGTCCGAGGCGCGTATCAGCAGATCGGCGAGTGGAAGTGCCTCCGTTTTCTGAGCGCTTTTGTGGTCCGCCGCCTCTCCTGCCCTCACGCCGAGAGATGCACCCGGCGATGGGGTCATCGTGCTTCCAGGCAGCGGCTGCGCGCCCTCGTTGCTTTGGTGCATCGCTATCGATGCGCGCAAAGCGAGCCCAAGACGTGGCTGTGCTTGCGCGAGGATGAATCTAAGCGTATGTGCGAGATGAGAAGAGGAAAAAGCAACGAAAAAACGCACACCAACGCACGTCCCACCCACCGCCAAAGGCGCCGGCTCAGGAGGAAAGCGAGGGAGAGAGTGGTGGTGAGAGGGAGGGGTAATAGCCGCGCACACTCACACCTCACGTACCTCAAACGGGCCTCTTGAATGAGAAAAGGGTTCGTCGGGGGACGAAGAGTGAAGTGAGATAGAACCACAGTTGCAGCCTCACTGGCTAAGAGGAGAGTACCAAATTTGGTGACTACGTTGCACACACACACACGTACACACCATTGCAGGCAGCCAGAGACATCGGATTAGAAGAGGAGAACAGTGAGAGGAGAGAGGGCAGGCGAAACAGAGAGAGGCCCCCCAAATGCCTTTGCGCTCGGTCGTGTCAGTGCGTGGGAGGGGGGGGGGTAGAGTCGATAAGCCATGAGACACCGACAGCAAATCTGGTGCCTCTTGCGTCAAATACGCGTGCACGACACCGGCCGTGGAGGCCAGTCCCCCCCCCTCCCCCCACACAGACAGACAGACAGACAGACGCTACCACGTTGCGGCATGCGACGACCTCCTCGCGTTTACTGCCTATTGGGGTAAAGCCCACGCATTTTACACCGGGGACCACCACCGTCGCTCTTACGCGGAGAAGGAAAGGGACGGTTAGGGTGGGTACATTCACAACAACGTCACCTAAGTTGGCAAAGAGGGGAGATCGCTACTAACACGCGAGGCACCAGCAGTGAGGTGTGTGGCGTATGTTGGGCACACACCGCCGTCGCCCCTTCCCCTGACGTGCATACTCCCCCCCCTCCCCACACACACACACACAGGCTCACTGCGCTGCGGCAACAAGTCGGCGTGCTTACACCTGTGCGTACAAGTTAGAGGAAGGAAGTCGCTCGCCCACGTTGATCCAGCAGACGTCACTGCCCTGTTATGGTCTCACCGCATGCACTACAATGGACGACCACGACCTGGCGGAAAGGCGTTCTCAGACGGTCCCTTCGTCACTTTGATGGCGCGCGTCACCTTCTTGTTGTACTCCTTCCGAGCCTGCCCAGTGCGTGCCTCCTCACGGCGCATCTGCGCCTGAATACGCCAGCGGTCCTCTGTGGACACCATCATCCGCCCAATAGTGACGGAGGGATGCGGCGGGGGTGCGTGGGCTGCCGCTGCCGTGGCAGATGAGCCGCTGGATCGTGCCCCACTTTCCTTTGCAGCCGCATCGCTAGACAGCAGTACTCGCCACGTTGTGTCACAGGAACGGATGAAGGCGGAGGTATCACCGTGGGAAGCGGGTGTCACGGCCTCGGATGCGCCACTAACTCCACCAGTGCCCTTTCCGCTGGCGCCGCCCAGGGCGGCGTACTGGCCAGTCGGTGCGTGGAGGTTGGCGTTGAGGTACTTGATAAACTGGCTGAAGTCCGGCATCGCGTTTGTGAGAGTGACTGTGTGTGCGCTTTACGTTCGACGTGTAGCCTTGGAAGAGGATGCGCGGAGAGGTATGGAAGGGTGAGTGGATGCAAAGGTACCTCGAGGGTGGGGATGTGGACGAGACACGCTTGATGTATGGAGGAGCAGATCGGTGATTTCGTGTGAAGGCTCGGCACACAGGTGACGTTGTTATGCTTGTCGTTGCCGCCCCCCTTCTTTGTAATTTTGTGTGTCCGCGTGTACGAATATGTGTGGCGGTGCAGATGCTGCGTGTTGTGGAGGGGTGGCAGGTGGCTCGTCGTGCGGTGCGTCCCAACATTGAATGAATCGAGAGAAAGGTGGAGGGTGGAGAGCCAAGGTGAAGAGGGGGAGTGGTGGTGTGCAAATATTCATGAAGAAAGCGTTGAGACTTAGCGGCACGGTGCGCCCCTCCCCTCAACCCGCCACTCTTTCGCCGTCTTGCCATTTGCCACGGCCCACACACACAAGCATACGCCAAAACACCGCCTGCACAGCTGTCTGCGTGGCGGGAGAGGGGCGACTGCTCCATGACGCAAAGCGCAGCAGCAGCAGCAGCAGCTGGTGTGCGCTGTAAACATGGCGGACTCCTCCTCTTTTTCGTGCGTAGTTAGTACTCTTCAAGCCGCCTCTGCCGTTTCTCTCACCCTCCTACTCCACCGCTTCTTACTTTCCTCCTTACCCCGGCACCTTCGTGGCCGTGGGTTGTTGGTTGTGTCGAGCACCATCTCCTCCTCTCTGGCCAGGCAATGCGCGCACGAGAGCGAAGAGGCGGTAGAACGGAGGGGCGGCATGAGATGGACATTATCCGCTTTCCGCTCCCAAGTCACACACGCACGTGTAAACGCGGTGTGTGCGCCTGTCCCCATCCTGTTCGTGTCACGAAGGAAAGTAAGCCTCAACGCGGGCTTCCATCTCGGCGCGAGTGGCGTCGTACTGGGCCTCGGAGATGCACGAGCTTACG
Source organism: Leishmania braziliensis MHOM/BR/75/M2904 (assembly GCF_000002845.2). NCBI lineage: Eukaryota > Euglenozoa > Kinetoplastea > Trypanosomatida > Trypanosomatidae > Leishmania > Leishmania braziliensis. The sequence goes on along the minus strand of NC_009297.2, from coordinate 61,327 downwards.
GCAACAGTGCGCCGCGCAGCAGCCATGGCGTCAGCCTCACTAGAGAGCCCCCGGACCCACACGAGTCCGTTGAGGCCGACAGCCACCTCGAAGGGGACTCGGCGCCCCAGCAGCTGAAGGAGGTATGAGGCGGGCACTTCTTCACCACCACTGATTTCGCCTTCCGTGCGATTGCTTTTTTGCTGCTGTGCTGATGCCTTGCCTGGGGAGAGGCCCATTGGCATGAGCAGACGCCGCACATACGCCAGTGGGAGGTGCAGAACGCGTCCCCCGTGCAACGGTCCGAAGACGGCCTCCCCGGATGTCCAGTCCTTGGGTGGAAGCCCGACCTCTGCTGCTGTGCAGCTTGTCTCCACTTCGCCAGCCGTGTCAACTACTCCGCTGGCGACCGACCGTGGCGTGCCATCAACGTAGCTCGATGCCGCACGAGGCTTCACGTAGCAGTACACAACATCGCCTTCCACCAGCCGCGGTCGGTTTACCTTCGTGGCGCCGTCAAACGCCAAGGCATCCATGTAGGCCAATGCGGAGCTTCCAATGTAGCAGTAGTAATAGTGCTGACTCACTTTTCGGGCGATAATGGCAAGCACCGGATCACCGGCGCGAGGGGTGTATCGCCTACTCGCTGGTGTTGGCACCATATACCGTGGAACGTGTGTGTGCAGGTGATGGCTGCTGCACTGAAGTGGTGCACAGAACTCCGAAAGGAAGACGTCCGTGAGCGCTTGCGATGCGTCATCAGTGTTAGTGGTGGGCGGGAGCTGGGGAAGCAGCCGAAGACCACCACCGATCGCCACCACGGCGCTGGGCTGAGCCATCAGCACCGGTTCTCCCGGAAGGCACACATGCCCCTTCAAAGGAGCAAGCACTGTGATCCCCTTACTAGGGCTGCTGCTAGTGGACAGGGTGGACATTGCCGTAGCGTCCTTTAAACTATGCGTGTGTCCGGCTATACTGATGCAGGTGCAGGTCAAAGTGCAAGCTCACGGGGTGGAAAGGGGCAGGGGAGGAATGGGCGGGGCGAGGAGGCAATCGGACATGCACAGAGTTGGCGCACCACAAAGTTGAGATGGGGTGGAGGGGGTAGTCGATGGATGGAGTAGGGCACGGTTACGCAGGCGCAGAGGTGAATCTCGTCGGTGTGACCTTCCCTCTTTTCATTCACACCGACTCCGTAATCTGCGGCAACGGCAGTATCGTCGCATAGCAGCGAAAGAACGGGTAAAGCACATCGCACGTTACACATCGATTGGTGTGCGTCTTCTGCTTGCAGAGTTGCGCTTGTGTTTGTGCAGGAGTTGACTCGCAGCTTACCCACGCATGGCCTATATATTTTTTCCTCTCTTTTCCGCTACCCGCACCCTCCACAGCAACTGAGCAATGCAAGTGGTTGAAGGGAGCGCTTAGGGGGGGGGAGGCAGGAAGAGGCACTGGTGAGGCTTTCACGTACACTTCCGTAGAAACGTACGGAGGCAAAGATGCAGTCGTCCCTCTACGGGGTCAATGGGAGGAGTTCGTAGCGCCGAGCTCTCGCCGTAGCCCCTTCAGCTCCTCTTGTAGCTTTACCATGTGAGTGCGCCATGGCGGTGAGGCAAACGTGCCCACCTCCCGCTGCGTTGCCGAAACGTTCGTGCTGCGTGGGGGCGTGTAGGACTGAGACCTGCCCGGCGATCGATGTGCCGGGCGAGGCATGGGAGCCAACATGGTCGCTATTGCCGCCCGTGTTCGCGGTGACCAAGTCAGCGGTGCTGCCGCTTCGTCTCTCCGATGTTGATGCATGTCCGCCGCCAGCTGCCGTTGCGCCCCGGAGGACTCACGGATGTGCTGGATCTGTTCCTTGACCCGCAAAAGCGAGGCAGTAACCGGATTCATCGGGGTAGTGGGAAGAATGCGGCGATACGATGTGCATGCCAGCTGATAAGGAGCGACATCGAGTGGTAACGGGGCAGAGGCCTCTAACAGTGTAGCGGCGCTGGTCAGCTCCGCCTGTGCGCACCTCACCCACTCACACAATGCGCGGACATGTTCTTCCATCGTCGCCTTGGCAGCGCACGTGACGCCAGCCACCGCGTGCGCCTCCTGCACGGCGCACCAGACGACTGTTCGCTCTGCTTGCAGCGCCTCCCTTTCCTCCTGCGTAGACAGCAACTCATTTGACAGGCGACGCGTTTCCTCCTCCAAGGCAGCGCGAGAGGTGCACTCGGAGACAAGGTTGGCGCCCAGCGTCTCGCATTCCTGAGCAACGGCATGAAGTTGGCGTGCAAGGGCGTCACCCCGCTTTTCCTCTGCGGAGGCAGCGCGACGTTGAAGCGCAGCCACATCGGCCACATGTGTTTGCACAAGCGCCGCAAGAGAGTCGGCGTACTCGATAACCAGCTGGGCTCGCGCGGATGGCTCCGTGACATCGACAAGGGCGGTACGTGCGCACTCTAAGAGAAGTACTTCCGCAACAGAGACCCACCCGCTCAACTCCTCTGCAGACACTAGCGGGGCATCGCTCCAAGCGCGATTCGCCTGCTCCAAGCTGCAAGTCAACATTGAGGAGGGTGGAGGCCAATGGAGAGCGGGCTTTGAGGGTGATCTGAAGAAGGCCCTGCAGAGGCGCGTCGCTTTCGCACTGAGGCGTGGATTGACGTCACTTTTTTTCTCTGGCCGAGCGAAAGCCGACGGGGATGTGAGACGATGGGAAGAGGAAAGACAGTGCGAGTTGTAAGGGACGCGCGGTGAGCAACGAATGCCTGTGCTTGTGTGCGTGTGCGTCACCGTCTCCTGCTAGATGAATTTATTTTGCCACAACGGCAGCGCTCGCACGCTTGTCAGCGCGGTGTCAGACGACACAAAATACACTACGCATAGGTAGCACCAATACGGCGCAGAGGTGCAGCGAGGGAGGGAGAAGAACAACTTGAAGGGAGGTGATGGTGATGCACAATGGAAGAGGAGCATGGGAAGTCATCACACATTGCGCCTTGGTAGGTATCCAGGAATATGTCCGGTCTTGCGGGTGGCAGCTGCACTTGCACGTGCAGCAATGGTGCCCGGTTTGTGTGTGAGGCGAGAAACAGGGAGGAGGAGGAGGAGGGGGGGGCCTGCGTAACCCTACCCACGTTCTCCTGGCTTGCAGAGGTGTGCGTCTGCTTCCAATGGACGAGAGTCCGTACAAAACGCGAGTGGAGAGAGGGAACAACAAAAAGAGCAGAAAAAGAGAAGTCGGGAGTCGACGAGGGAAGGCGAGAGTGGGAGGGAAATAAATGAATAGCGAAAGGGGGAGTAGAGGGATTATGCCCGTACGACCCCGTTGTGTGTGTGTGTGTATGTCAAAGGCCCGGTAGCAGGGGAGAGGGGGGAAGCAGAGGGATGCAGCGCCACTGGGCCTACGCCGCGCAGTATCGCACAGGCCAAGTGCGCCTCCCCGTCCCCCCTTCCACCCGATTTTCCGCGCCATGGAAAGTAGAAAAAGCACAAAGAAGCAGCGAGCTGAGGAGGGGGGGGGGGCGGACGTTACACAGAAAGAGAAGAGGAGAGGGATATTGTGTGTGTGCGTGTTGAGAGGGGGGGTGAGAGTTGAGCCACAGCCGGCAAATGGCAGCAGGGGAGAAGGGAGAACAACCCCACTCCCCCCCACACACAAACAGAAATGAAGGAAACACAGAGACCCACTCACCACGAGCACACACAGACATACGCGCACCCGGGGAGGGAAAAAGGAAGCTCATCCTTTCCTGCGCATCGTTCCTGAGGTGCTGCGTGCCGTTGAGCGCTTGGTGCGGGCAGCGACACACCGATGCCTGTCTGCCGCGTCGGTTCGCTGGCTCTTGGCGTGACGGTGGGCGGCGTCGTCACCTGTGGTGGCGGGGCGTCCTCTCCTGCGATTTGGTGTGCCGGCGGCGCTGGACACTTCATCTGGTGCATTCACAGAGCCTTCGCTGGGTGCGGTGCTGTGAGAGTCATTGGCTGTGGTCGGAGTCCCTTCCACCTCGCCGCCGCGTGGAGATACCGTGATGGAGAGCGGCAACTGTGCATGGCTGATATTCAGGGATGGCGCAGGTGCCTCATTCCGCAGCATACGTGGGTGTGGCTGAAGACCCAGAATGGGGATTTGAGGCACATAGGCTTGCAGCAGTGTACCATCAAGCTGGTGCTTCTTCGCCTGCTGCAGCACATGTAGCTCATCCCACACACGAATCGCCTCCTCCCGCGCAAGGCTTCGGTGCCGCCAGATGTTGGGTGGTGTGTAGCGGTAGGCACAGTGACCAACAAGCCCCACCGCCAACGACAAGCAGAGGGACTCCCACGCCGTTTCATGCAGGAAGAGCCACCGCGACTGTCCAGTCCACCACCGCAGCAGCGGCACGCCAACACACCCGATGATGGTGAATAAAGTTGCTGGAAGCCGCGCCGCTACCGTCTGCGGGAGGCACGTGAGCACCAGCACGCCCAAAATGCATCCGAGCACCCAAACCACACGATGCCGCGGAAGCCGCTGACGGGTCAGCAAGTGGTGCAGGCTGTCCACCTGCTGCATGAGCTGCACCACACCGCGCGTTTGCGCCTCCACCTCTGCAAACCTTTTGAGAGACTCCTGGCTGAGAGCCTGTACAGAGGCGAGCGCTTCGGCAGCGGCCTCCTGCACGCGCGTGTGCAGCTCGCCGAGCGCTGCATCAGTGTGGCTGCTGGTGCGCAAAATGTCGCCAGCGGCCTGCTGCAGTGCCTGCAGTGCCGCTGCCTGGCCGTTGTGAAGAAGGCCAAGCTGATGACGCAATGACGACGCAGCCTCGCGCGACTCTTGCTGAAGCGTTTGCGAGTCCTTCATGAGAGCCACCACCTCCGCACCAGAGTGCTGCAGCGCAGTCAGCATGTGTGAACTGCGCTGCATCTGCAGATGCATTGCAGCCACCGCGGCTTCAGTGCGCTGCTGGTACAATTCCTCCTCCAAGTAGGCGCACAGCACGTCGGCGTGAAGGCGGTACTGCAGGAAGGCTGCATAGGCGCTGTCGGACAGCCCTTGGACACACTGGCGCACCGCACGAGTCGATAGCTCCGATGGCAGCGTAGCAGTAGAGGCACAGTGAAAGCTCGGGTGGGTACGTCCGTCGCTATTCGCGTCGCACGTGGCCATAAATAGTCCCAGTCGGCTGCGCATTGTGTCCTCGCTCCGCACCTCAGCGCACTTGGCTTGCAGGAGCTGCAAAGAACGCTTCCAGCACGGACTCAGCCGCCCTTTCGCCTCGACCTCCTCCCAGAGCATGCGGGCTTGTTCTCCACGCTCTTCTGTGCCCGGGAACAAACGAGGCGGTATACTCGCGTGCGTGTCATCTGTATCGGCATGCGGCGCCGCAGGCAACTCCACGCGGCGCTGCATGTAAAGAAACTGTGGCCAGGCAAGCGTGCAGTTGCCTAGCAAGACCGCAGTTACTGCCCATGCCAACACGAGCAGCACCCACCGCTGCCACCGCACACATGGGGGGCAATGTGAGGTGCACGAAGGGTAATTGCCGACCATGGCCTTGCCTTCTGTCCAACGACTGTGCTTTATGCAGAACAGAGCACCACTGAAAACAGCGACTGGAGTTGGGGGTTGGTGTGTGTGGTTGGTGTGTGTGTGTGTGGGGGGGAGGGGGAGGGGGACGCAGTACAGTTGCGCTGTCTCTCTTTCATTCGGATGTGAAGGTGGAGAGAAAAATCAATATGAAGAGGGTAGAGGTGGAGGGAGGGGGTGTGCGGAAGGGGAAGCGCCGGCGGAGCACGACGGCGGTTCTTCCCAAAGCACCTCAGATACACCATACTGAACTTGGGCTTGTCATTCTTCTTCAGAGGACGTGAACGAGACTGCCACACAAAACGTAAGGGCTTATAAGAGAGCAAAGGTGTGCCGTGCATATCCCGTGCATGAATGTATGCGATGGAGGATACTGACGTTAGCGCGTGTGCATGTCTGCGGGTAGAGCACTTCGCTCTCAGAACACTTGCCCCCCCCTTTGCATTGCTTTCTTCTTCACCTGACGTGCCCACTCTGTGCCATCGAACACCCATTCGACTCCACCGCACCCTGGTCTTCCACAGGGCCGTCGCGTGGCGCAAAGCAATGCCAGACACGCGCGTGGCGGCAGCGCATCCACTCAGCGACACGGGCACGGGCTCTGCCACAACTCCCCCCCCGCCCCCTGCTTCCCCGGTCGCCCCATCGCCGCGCTCATTGCGCCGGTTGCCACCCGACACATCCCGCGGCGTGGCGCAGGCCTCCCACACCAGTAGGCAGTGGCGGTTGGGTGGGACGCGCCAGAGCCACGCTGACCCTCGCATGCGACGCCCCCCACCCTGGGATGGACCACCGACATCGCTTTGAACCCCTCCGCCCTCCGCACGCTGTGGGCGCTGGGCGCTGTCACCGCCAGAAGTGGTTCGGGAATGGCAGGGATAGGGGGGCTGTCTGACTCCTAACCTACACAGAGTGGGGATTCTGGGCCCTGAGACACCACGCCCAGAGTGGCACCTCTGCGTACTATACTTCCCTCTTTCTCCCACACCGTCATGCCGATGCGAGGGACAAGAGGGGACTACGCACCGCCCCCCTTTTCCTTTCGCTGCGGCTTCTTCGTGTCGTATCTGGCCGCATCGTGCTTGGGGGGCAGTGCTGTGACTTTGGCGTTGGAGGGACACACAAGTTTGCGCAGCACCACCACGTGCCCAGCGTCCATGATGCGCCACACCTCTGCACTGGTGAGGAGTCGCCACACCACACTAAGGTCACGGCACCGGCGTTGCTGCAGTTCGCGCTTCCCTGCTCGTGCCACCTCCTGCCACAACACACGCACCCCATTATCACCGCCGGCGGCTTTAAGGGCTTCACTGCGAGCTTGATCTGCACGACGGTGGCCGGAGCCCGGCTGAAGCGCTTCCTTCGTCCACTCCACAAGTAGCAGTGAAGCCGCCTGCGGTAATGACTTTGGCGAGGCGGCGTACGCCATCCTCGTCGCCCACTGCGTCCATTGGCGCAGCAACGGTGATGTAATGCATGCGTGGGACGCGCGAACGGGGGCCACCTCCGTTGCAGGCGTCGCACCATGGGCAATGCGCCGAGCGGCAGTGGCAAGGTTCTGCCGATCCAGCTCCGGTGGCGACTGCACAGCAGCGGCGGGCCTGGTGTCCCACTGAAACGGGAAACAATAGCCGCACGCCGCCGCGCTGCTGACCTTGGAGAGCTGTGCGTGCAGCACCTTGAGTTTCTTGAAAGCGCGTGTCATGACTGCTGCGATTGCGGCTGGGCAGTGAGGGCGACGTGTGTAGGCGAGGGTGTCCTCGGCAGGTACGCGGCTGGGGCAGAAGTGCGACTTGTATGCATGACTGGCGAGCTCGGCAACGGCGGCGGCGTAGGCCGGCTTCGTTATGTCCGGGCACAGTGCCCGCGCCTCGGTAAGAGCTGGAGCGTAGGAGGCGAGGCAGCACAGCTCCAGCGGATCAAAATGCATATCCGGCAGAAGAACGCGGTGGAAGCAGCTCCAGTAGTGGGCGATGGCTTGCCGTGTCAAGTGTGGTGCGGTGCTCAGCTTCGTCGGGGGCCTGCCGTGGTGCTGCAACAACAACTCGCACAGCTCTGCCTCTGCTACAGCGGACCACCGACACTCTGCCAGTCGCGCCGCAGGCTCTTCGCACGCTCTCCAGAGCTCCTCTGCTGTGCTCAGTGGCAAGAAGCCGTCAAAGACGTGCTGCACCATCCATGCCGCCGCAGCTCTGTTGCGAGTGCGCAGCTCGGGGTGTTGTGCTTGCCTCACCTCCGCGCCTTGAGAGAGAAGCACGCGCAAGGTAGCATTTTGCGCGAGGTACTGAACGATCGACGCGTCAGGCTCACGCGCGGCGGCGATACGCTGGAGGAGCTCTTCGCGGTAAAGGTGGAGAAGAGCCTTAAGTTCATGTGCCTGAAACACGCCGCCCAGATGTTGCCGTGCGAGAGACTCTAGCTGCGGCGTTGAGGAGAGGAGCAGCAGCGGGGCCACAACAGCCAGTGTGTCGACCTCCTCCGCCGACAGCGGGGGGCGACCTGGGGGCAGCCACGATCCTGCCAAAGGAGCCACCGACAGCGCCGTGGCCTCCTCGCTATGGGGCGCCAGGGTGTGAATGGGGGGTGGGAAAAGGACCTCTTGAGCCTCCGAAATAGCGCGCCCAGCCTCCTGCACGCGTTGCTCGCTACACAGTCGTCGCAGCTGTGCAATTATCTCGGCGCACAGCTGCGCCTCTGCCGCTGTCCACGCGCATCCAGCACCAGTCGACGATGAGGCGCCGACGCAGTCAGCGAAGAATGAGCAAAGAACAGAAGTTGCAGACGTAGGCAAATTCAGTTGCGCCACCATCCACTCCACGACGGCGCCGACCTCGTGGGGCAGCGCATTTTCACGCGTCATCGCACTCAGCAGCTCGTGTATGCTTGGGGTTATAGCAGCAGCGCAATTTCTCCAGGGGAGAAGAGGGACTTGACTGATGAGCAGCATCCACGCCTGCACTGTGGTTCTCCACGGTGCAGAACGGGCTACACATAGCAAGACGCAGTTCAGCACATCCGCGGAGAGGTATGCGTCGCGGAGTAACATCAGCTCCATTGAACCTTCAGAGAGGAGGCTTTCTACGTCAGGTGGAGTGGCCACCACGTATAGGAAAGCGTCCAGTGCCTCCTCCCACGCATCACAATCGATAAGACGATTGAGAGCATCCCGTGAGTAGAGCTCCAGCATCACACTGACTCTGCTGACAGCAGTCTGCGCCTCGCGGCGACGTTGACAGAGGGCAGCGCGCTGATCAGCGCGCTGCTGTGCCGTTCTGTGGGCGACCTGCAGCCACGACAGCTGCGTTGCCGAATCCATCACCGTCTGCGGGTCCGGCACTGTTTCCCCCTTCGCCGCTGCCTCGCCCCTTGCCCATAGCTCAAATTTCTCTACCCACTCCAGTGCCTCAGAGTGCTTGCCAGAGTCGGCGAGCAAAAGCGCCACCTGCATGGCAGTAGTGGCGACATCTGCACGGCAAGGGTCGGTGGGAGTCTTGTCACGTATCAGGAGGAGACACTGTCGAGCTGCTGCAAGGAGGGTGGTGGAGAGCGGCCCTGTCGCAAGCACGAGACGCAGAAATGACGGCGCCACTGCGACCTTTTGCCCCGCTGCCTGACATAGCAGCCGTTGCCCCAACGCTGCAACTGCTGACATGGCATGTGTCGCACCGGCGGCGGCCGCCGTGTAGAGCTGTGCCACCGTCTCTGACCACGCCACCACCGCCGCTTCGCTCGTTGAGGTGAGGGGGAGCAGAAACTCCACGGTACGCACCGCCTCTGAAACGGCACCGCCGTCAACTTCTGAGCAGGCGTTGTCCATTGCAGGCTGGCTTGATGACCCATCACCGAAGTCGAGTGCAGCGCAGATGAGGCGCGGCGCGGTGCATTGCACGTAGTCGGGAAGGTGCGCCGCAAGCTGCGTATCCGTCTTGTGCAGCGTTGTGAAGTCAAGTGGGCGTTGTGGGCTGCGATGGTGATGCGCTTCGTCGTATTGGAGCACATAGTCGACTGCAGCTGCAATCACCTGAAATGCATCCGCCGCTCGTTGGGTGTGTTCCAGGGCCAAGCTAGCGTACAGTGCAAGGACCATCGTCAACTCGCGTCTCCGGACCTCACTGTCGTCAAAATCTGCTCCCCCCTCCCCTAGTGCGGCCACGTCCCACAATTCTGCCAGCTGCAGCCCCTTCTGGCGCCGCCGCCACCGTCTCGCATAGTTGTAGGCGCGCAGCCCGATGTGAGACAACGTTGTGCGCGACACACGGGCCATCGACGCACCACTTCCAGCCAACACCGTGTGAGCCTCCGTCACGAGCCCCTGGGCCAAGAGAAGAGAGACGAGGCTGTCGTGCAGGGACGTGGGCAGAGGCAATTCCGGAGCGGTACCGCACAGCTCGCCTTGCCAGTACTCCCACGCGGGCTTCGCGAATTGTGCTGTAACAAGGTTCTGCAGCGCAGTCACTTTGGCACCGCCCTTGCAGCGCGCCAGGATGTGCTGCTCCTGCATCGACAGTGGTTGAGGGCAGCACTCGAGCAGCCGAGCAAGGATACCCCACTCTTCACGCCGCAGCAAGATGGGCACAGCCTGCGACCGCAGTGCCTCCAGTGAAGCACCCCAGCACCACTGCAATTGAGTGCTCAGCAGCATCAACGCATCCGCGGAGCGTGGAATTTGCTGGACAAGCGAAGCAGTGCGGTGAAGCGCAGGCCGCAGCGCAACCAGAGGAACACCACGCTGCAGTTGGTGACAGGTGTACCATACAGTGAGGCACACAAGCTGGGCGGAGGAGTAGCACAAAGGGGATGAGAGTAGAGCAGCCTCGCTGGCAACGCACACAGCTTCGCACATCTCCCCAGGTGTCCCCAGAGCGTTGAGAGGCCCCAGAAAGCTGAGCAACAGCCCGTCCACCAGCTCACCAACACTGGAAGCCTCGTCGCACAGCAGCAGCCTGACGCAGCGCTCTGCCGCCGGCACATGGATGTGCGCGCTGACGGTGCGGAGCAAGACAGAGAGCGCATCGGGCTTGCCTGTGGAACTGGTGAGAAGAGCGTCGTGTGTGAGACGATGGTCAATGAGGTACAGCTGCCGCGCCAACGCGGCACTTAGTGAGCCCTCAGCCTTTGTCAGCTGCGCCGGTTGCAGGGCAGCGTGGCGCACATAATGCAGCACCGATGACGTGTAGATAACGTGCCTCGCTACACTGGTAGGGTTCGTAAGATCTCTGCCGGTGACACTCTGCACCACGTATTGCCACAAAGCGAGGCTATGCAGTGTCGAGCCATCCCGCTGCTGTCGAACTTGCTGATGAGGATGCGGCAGCAGCAGCAGGAGCCCGTCGGCGCACCCGTCAGAGGACACCAACGCATGGGGGCAATACTGGCTCAGAACCAGCACCACATTCACCCATTCCACATAGTACGGAGAAACCTCTGCCGCCTCTGAGCTCAGGACTCCAGAGATACGCACGGCATCTAGCAAGTTCTTAACCTGTACGGCCGTCACGTGATACTCCACCAGCAACTGAGCTGCCGCACGAGTGGAGATTGCAACACGCCTGCGCAGCTCTGCCAGTTTCGCGTGTGTAGAGGTGCTAGCTGCCCACCACCAGCGAGCTCCGTCGGCGGGGCCTGCGGCATGACGCGCCGCGTTCAACAGCTCCGTTACAGCTGCCAGCAGCGGCGCATCCTGCTTGCTCGCGGCAGCAATGTCTAACGCCATTTCCCACGGAACAAGCTGCTGTGGCTCAGCTAGGCTTGACACTCCGGTTTGCTGCAGCGCCACGGCGAATGCGCGAACATAATTGACAAGAAGTGGTGCAGAGGCCTGGGAGAGGCTTGCCCGGAGCGTTTCCGCAGAGCGCCAATCTCCGGTGGCGCCGAACGCCGCCATAAGCAGAGTACCTTCCTCCTCGCTGCACCGGAGTCGTGAAACTCCACCGTAAAGATAAGTTGACGCTGTCCATCGACGAAACAAGACTGACATCTTCTGGGGTCTCTCTGCCTTCCCAAGGGCTTGCAGTACGGCCACACGGTGTCGCGGACGCCATACCACGTGCCGCGTGGCGTCGGCCAGCATGAGCGGTACGAGTTCCTCCAGAATTACCCGATCAAGGGACTTGCTCGAAGTCCACACGTCAACAGTCGGTGTGGCGAGCAGTAAGTCCGCCGCGGTGTGGTAGAGGGCTGTTGTCGAGAGAGTGCTGGTTGCCACTTGTTTCGTGAGTTGCACGCTAGCCTGCCATCCACCGCCACGTAGTGCAGCCAGAAGAACCAGCTGATATGTTTCGGCAAGAGGCACGCAGTGACTGTGCAGGGCACCTAAGAAAAGATGAGTGGCGCGCTCCCACTGGCCACGTTGTCCTGCGCGTGCGATCACTTGATGCACCTCAACTGGAGATGGTGGTGCAGGCGGTGCGCTAGTCACCGGGGATGACATCAAGGTAGCAGTACTAGCGAAGAGCCTGAGAGGGACAAAGTGCGAAAACGCACTGCCGACGGAAGTCGTGAGAGGTGGGTTGGCAACGTGCCCGCGGAGTTGCACCGCAAAGCTGTTCATCGACATTGCGCCGATGGGACCACGTCTCTGCATCGAGTACGCAACGACATGAGTAGGCCTCGGCATGGGCGCGGTGAATAATTAGATGAGAGCGGTAGTCCTTGACGTCAGGGCAAACAACGCCGCGCGTGTGTATGTACACTGATGTCAGCGCCGGCTTTAAAGGCGAGCTGTACTTATATGCCTCAGCCTGTGTTTGCGCGCACAGCCACAACCATACGCAAACCGAATGTCTCACTTCTGCCTGATGGTGGTGGTACTGTGTGGCTGTGACGTGCACCCTTAGGAAAAGTATCTACAGTTATTGTGAGCTTAGTTGCGATGTAGCAGAGAGGCGCGCCGACCCAATCGCGGAGTTGCAAACTGGCCGCAGCGCCCGGTCGTCTTCAGTGGGGATAGGTGCGTGTAAAGACGCAGGCGCGACGACAGAGAGCTGCACGCAGACAAAGGTGCGGGTTGAAGTGTAGCCCCCCCCCCTTGCCGCGCAACGGAAGAAGAGAAAGTCAACGGCTACCGAACGTACAGCTGATCAAAACGGACCGCATATGGCCCACCCTCCTGTTCAAAGGGAAACAAACAAAAACGGGCAACCACAGGCGTTTTACGCTGGGGTCGTCGCTTGCGGGAGCGCCGTACGACTCAGGCGTTAAAACAATGTGGTCGTTGCTGTTGCTCTGTGGCAATAGAAGAGTGCCATGCGTGGTGGCAGGGGGAAAGATGAACAGTGAATGGGGTGCCCGACACGGCCTCACAGAGCCCACATACCTCCTACTGTGAACAGTGGAGGGGACATACAAAAGTGATCCTGAGAAGTTGCAATGTTGAGTAACAAGCGAGACACAGAGAGCGAGAGAGATGCAAAAGTACGCGCCAGGGAGTTGGACCCGAATGCTGAGAAAGAGGTCAGCCATATGGTGTTTAGCTGCATGCCACAGCTCATGTCAGTTAGGCTCGCAGCGGTGTCTCTCCTCCTCCCTCCTCTTACCAACGCACGCGCACCTACACGGGATCATTTCATCGCAACCAAGCAAGTAGAGGCTCAGTAGAAGAGGAGGACACAAAAAACTTGCCGGACCGCCCCTTGCTTCGCACAGGCGCACAAATGCTCGTCTAGTGTGTGGTCGGGCTGTTGTTACTTTTGAATTTTCCTTCCGCCTGCGCGCCGCGGCTTTATTGCCGCTATAGTACAATTTCCTCACTTCCTTCACGCTCTGCCGCGTTGGAGCTCTCTGCAGCCGATGAGATGCGATGCCCCATGACGACGTCGTGCAAACGCGTGCGCTCGCCATTCAGCATCACCTCAGACAGTTGCCGGAGTTCATCACGAATGAAGCTGAGCTCGCGAACGTGCGTGTCAAGCTGCTGCATCTTTTTCTCGACCTCGTCCCTCTCGCGGCGTAGAGCTTCTACGACTGGAGCCAACGTCTCGCGACGGTACAGTAAGAGGTCCAGCAGCAAGGCGCGGTAGTCCTCCGAGGTCGGAGCGACCGGTGCGGTGGTTGATGTCGCCGATGCCGTATTATTCGCGCCGTTCTCCGTCCAAAGTGAGCAGTGCCTGAGGTTGTAGTCAACGGGACGTGATACAGTCGTAGAACTCCTCCGAGACGTCACACGCGCACCAGCTGGGGCCAGGCAACGCCGCATGGCTTGCGAGAAGAGTGCTTAGGAGGATTGGAGGGGGGGGGTGTCTGATGGGAAGAGGGTGTGTAGGGAGAGAAGGAAGTGGAGAAAGACACACGCAGCAACAAAGACCATGACACCACAGTAGTTATTGTGGTGGCATGGTGGAGTGTGAAAGATGGGGAAAGGGGTGGGGACACTACAGTGAAACTTTTCCTGCCCCTCCTACAATGCCGAGCGCGCAGAGCACCCGTACACGTGCTTAGCAACATGAACCCCTCAAGGCACTCAACTGTTATTCTAGAATAACAGAGGAGAGCGGCAAAAGCGCCTTTTCACTTCATCCTTTTGTTTTTTTTTTTTTTCTCTCTCCCCCCCGTGGGCCTGGACGAACGTGCTTTTGTGGCCATACGTCATGACTCGTACACCGAGCAGCCAACACTGCGAGTCTCTCCGGCTCTCTCCCAGTTCGACACTCTTCCAGTGCTTGTCAACGTGCGTGTGTGTCCCCAGTCCTCCCTCCCCGCATGTGTATTGAAGGATTGGAGTTGTCAGGGCAGTGTGCCGCGTGCTGTATCTCTGGTTCTTCCACTGTTGCTGATTGGAGGAGTGCCTTGAGGGTAGTACGATGCGCGGTGTCAGTGGCAGATGCCGACAAGGGAAGAGCGTAAGAGAATACGGAGCGCGATTTGCGGTGACGGGAGTCGCGCCTCGCGCCACACTTTGCTGTCGCCCTTCTTCCCTTGTGGACCTACTCGGAGGAGGGCGGGGATACCTCGTACATGTACACTCTGTACATGTCACTTTCACCTAGAAAACGGTAGGTGGCATTGGCTCCCCAGGCAAAGGTGTGCGTGGGATTCTTTGTGGTGTAGTGGAGGCGCAAGTAGGGAATTTCCCACGTGATCTGCACAAACACGCGATACACGCGGGTCCCAATTGCGCCCTCAACGCATTTGTTCACCTCACAGAGCATCCGTTCAATGTTGTCCTCCATACTCTCATTTGCTTTGTCGGCCTGTAGCGCGTCCATGGTGCCCTTGTCCAGCACCACGTCGAAGAAAGGACCAAACTGTTCTCGCACACGACTGAGATCTCGGACATCAGCCACCTCCCAGTGTACGTCTACCAGCGGATGAGCTGAACTGTACTTGGCCTTCATGTGATCGATGACAACAGCGGAGTAGTCAGTGGCCACCTGGACGAGTCGGTAGGGCCTTGAATCTTCCGTCGGATATTTTGCCTCGTAAGCGGCGCGAATGTCGGCGCAGAGGGTGGAGTTACCAGTACCAAGGTGCAACACCTTGAGCGTGCCGTCGAATGCCCTTGTGCCGTGCTGCACACGATAGACAGCCTCAACGGCCTCAAAGGATGCTGCGACACACATGGGATACACTGAGGGGAACCAATCATAGTGCTCCTCCTCCATGTAACGCCGGTCCCAGTACTCCTGTTTGCTGTACTCTGCGTTTCTAGCCGGCTTCATCGTGACTTCGACGTCCGTCACGCGTTGCTCTCAGGGTGCACGTTTTTCTTCTTTTTCTTGTTTGTGGGTGAGTTTGTCAAGTAGAGGGGCTGAAGGACTGGCCGACGAGTCTTAGACGACACGGCCAACAGGGAGACGGACGCACAATGCGCGGGTCGTCAACCGTCTCGCCGAGTGCATTTCTTTGCGTTCTACCCGGACAGATACAGGTACAGAGACAGGCAGCAGCGACACAGGAATGGCCGACGGCCGGTGTGCTGACGAGTGCATTCCTGTAGGACGGCAACAGTGCATTTTTCACGGCTGGGTTACACGTGATTCCCCTCTACGGCCAATTTTACCCTTTGCCAGTTTCACCAATGCGAGGCTTCCTTTTCATTTCAACGTAACAGCGTTACCGCACATTCGCTAATGCAGTCCGCGCCTTTCTCGTTCCTTCGCCGCGATGAGGATGCAAGCATCATCGTCCTTCTCAGAGGGAGAGCTAAAGCGAACGAGAAGGAAGACTCGAGTGGGGATCATGCAAAGGGAATACAGTAAAGCAGGCACTCTCTTAGAAGGGAGCCCAGTGAGCGCCCTCCAACAAACGTGTGCCTACATCATTGCGCATTGTGCGCTGTCTCAGTTCCTTCCCCATCCTCCGTCGCCGCCGTCACTTCCAACAAAGGGGACTGAAGGCGCTTTTCAGTTCGCTGCACCACCACTCGCTGCTCAGACCTCGTTCTACGCACACACGTGCTCTACAGAGTATTTTCACAAAGGATGACAGCATCACCGCACCCCGTTCCCCCCACGGTCCGTTCCCACACGTCACGTTCGCTCTCTCCGTCTTGTATGCCGCACTTCCACCGCAAAAGCGGAAGAAGGAAAAAGTACGACAGCGCGGAGAGAGCAGGCGAGTGTGTGTGTGTGTGTGTGTGAGCGCGGGAGAGCGCGGGAGGGCGGCTGGTCATGCCCATCTCGTTCAAAAATCGAAGTTCTCGGCGCTCATCGCCCACGGAAACTTCTTCAGGATGGTGGCAGAGAAGACTTTGCTGATCGGCACATCTTGCGCCTTCGCCCACGAGCACACGATGCGGGGGTCAATGTAGTTGATTTTGCTCGTGCCGAGCGACACAGCCTTGTTGTCATCCTTGATGCGGATAACGTTCTCCTCGCGGTTGAGTCGTTCCCGGTAGCGCACCAGAGCCTTGCCGATGTCACTGGGGAAGGATCGCACCACCGGAGGACGCGGAGGCACCAGTGTGGGGATTACCTCCTCTTCCTGCATCAGAATCTCCTTGTTCACTAGGCCTTGAGATTGGGCGATGTCGAAGAGTGATTCCTCCTTCTTCGACACCCCTGACTCACTCGACAACGAAGAGCGATCGTAGGACGAGTAGGACGAAGAGTTCGAGTCGGAGCTGTCTTCGCTGCTGGAGTCGTCATCGGAGGACGAGGATGAGCTACCAGACGACGACGAGGATGAGGACGACGAACTGGAGCTGCGCTCAACGCGGCGCACCTTCGGCGGCGGAGCCATTGTCGCAGCCGGCGCCACAGCTATCTTGACGGGGGACACCATTGTCTTCATCGGCTTCAGCTTAAGCAGCGCATCCTCGTCGGTTGCTTCAATCAGCCGAGGGCGCTGACCAAGCACACCAGCCGCAGCCAGGGTCGCTCGAACGCTGGGTGACATCTTGAGCTTTAGCGAAGACATATCAATCGGGGTCTTCTTGGGCGCTGCGGCCGGCACCGACGGCGGGGCCACCGGAGGACTTTGAGTAGGCTGCATGGCACACTAATACGATATCCCTCAGAATTACCTATTAAGTACCAGGAAGTGTGAGAGAGGGGTGATGTTGTGGTTGACCTCTTTGAGCGATTGAAAAAGGGGTATGCGGAGGGAAACTCTACCTTATCGATAGTGATCAAGCCACCATGTCGTGGTCCGGCAGTGAAGGAGGAGAGGCAGCGATGATGGACAGAGTAACTGCATGTGTGTCGGTACGCAGATAAAGACACGTCGACGCACGTCAAGGGAGCGAGAGGTAGGGAAAGAGGGCGGCAATATCAGTGACCATATTGCACAAGCATCTCACCCCACCCCACCCACCCTTCCCACGTCGCCACAAAAAGAAGGGGGGAGGAGCCGCGCGACAACAATGGAGTACGGTACACGAGATACAGCGTTTCTTTGTCAGGTGCCTCAGGTGCCACACGCCGACACCTCTTTTCGCCGGCGTCAGGGCGAGCACATACAAAAACACCAATCTTCTCCACTTTGCAAAGTACCGCGGGTGCTCTTCAACTGGTATGCTTGCATCACCACAGGCGCTCATCACACAAAACCTAAAGAACAGTACAGAGGTCATGAAAGAAGAGAAAAGCTGTTGGCCCCACCGTCTTACCATTCAGGTCTCCCACCCCAGAGCTCTAGCAGCGCACGTGCACGCACATGAGTTTCCACTGCGAGCCGAAGCGCCTTTATCGTGCTCTATGCCGTAGCCGGGGTGTATTCGCTGTAAGATGAGTTTTCCCCCTCACATGATTAAATACCACACACGTGTTCTACTCGCACATACGTCGAAGCTGCAATTAATCCAGGAAAGGTAAGGATGCTCCGGAGAGCAGGCGGTGTCGTGTGACACATGCGTGTATGCGTGTGTGTCACTGTGTTGTGAAATACGGCACTCCTTCCTCTGAGAGATGAGTTAGGCATGAGGGGATCGGGCGCACATACACTGGAGATGGCGTCGGGTGTACGCTTTCCCTTTCACCCACTGCCCCATGGACTGCAATAAGCCACACCTTTAAAACACATTTTTGTAGTACCACCACTGACACAGATAGCGCCACGTCCCGCGGTTTATGCAAGTATACTAGGCTACGGAGAGGAACATGAGAGGACTCTCAAGGAAAAGCCAAGGTGAGACGCGAACGTTGGAAGAGCGTTAGGCTAAAGTAAAATAGAGACGCAAAAGACTTCGTACCATGAGCCACAGAACACCCAGAGGTGCTCCAGGCATCTGCGTTTCCGTCTTTTCTTTTGACCCTCTCTCTCCATCGTCCCGCTTGGCTGTCCCACGCACCGCGAGGAGCGAGCAGGGCACCTGAAGGTAAAAGGGGATAAAAATGAAAAGGTACACAAGCAAATACACACGCACGCACACACGAGGTGAGAGGAGAAGTACAGGGGGAATTTCGTTTTGGTTGTGTATGAGCTCGTCCAAGAAGGCGAAGAGGGGAGATGCAGAGAGAGGGGAGGGCAGATAATTTGGGGTCGCAGGGCACGAGTGAACGCGAAGACAGCAGAGGCAGCGGCCATGCGACGAGAGAGAGGAGGGTGAGTAGGGGGGGGGTGAGCAAAAAGGAGGTGAACGGTACGCACGTCATCGATAAATGCGACAATTGTGCTCTATAGTCATGAGGGGTGGAATGAATGGGCTCCGCCTCGGGGGGGGGGGGGTACAGTCGCACGGTGCGCACATGCAAAAACGCTCTGCTACTCATCCACGCTGAAACGAAGCCACGCAACCCACCTCTGCAGCCCAACGTGGGATAATACCTCCACACGCCAAGACTTGGGTATGGCACAAGGGAAACGATCTGTGCCTTGATGGTGCGGTTCTCGTCGTCACACCAACACACCACGAACAGGGTTACACAAACATTCACAGCAGTCCCATGGTTGCCTCCTTCTCCGTCTCTGCAGACTGCTCCTGTGAATTGCTCGTACTTGCACCCTGGAGCGGGGAATTGCTAGAGTTCCGGCGTGTGGAGAAGCTGCTCATTTGACGCGACATGAACGCGATGTACGGGTTCGTAGCATGGATGCGACTCTCCTTCTCGGCGATATTCTCCTTGACACGCATCTGGCGCTCCATCACCAGCCGCTCGCGGCGTGCCGCTGCCTCCTTCTGGCGTGCCAGGGTGCGCTTGCGCATTTCCTCCTGCATCTTCCTCCGCTCCTCCGCCCTCTTCCGCACGGACACACAGGAGCGCTGCGCACGCATCAGCTCACGCTCGACATGCATAAGCTGCGTGTTCTCCTGGATGACGAAGGCGCGTTCCTGCGTGTAGTTGCGGTGAGCTTCACGCTCGTTGATCTCATCAATCATAAACACCTCGCTGTGTGTCAATGGGCGGCTCTCCGCAATGCTCGCGCTATAGATTTTCGTAGCGCTATACGGCAGATCGACGGTGGGCCTGGCGCTGACGGACATGCCCACTGAGTAGCGCCCGGGCGACCTGGCCGACCCGGCAGAGAGCACTGACGCGCCGTAGCTCTGACCAGCGCGCGGGTGGCTGCTGCGGCGATGGCCATCGCTATCATATCCCGACGTCACCGTCTTGCAGCGCTCCTGCTCCAGCAGACGCTGGTGCTGTGTCTCGAACTGGCGCTGCATCGCCGCGTCCTCGTCCATCGGTTTCCACTGATGGGCGGCAGCCTTCTCCGTGGCGGTGGACTGCGTAGAAATCTCCTCGGCACTCCGTGGATGGCGCTTGGCGTCGGGGACAGGAACGGAATCCGAGCCAGGTGTTATCTTTCTCCTGTAGGCTGGCACCAGTTGCGCCATACGGGCACAGCGGCGCTTCTCGTAACTCTGGTAGCGAAGTTCCGCCACCTCGTCCGACACGCCGGAACCTGTGAAGTGCGACTTGTCGTACGGAGCCAGCTCGCAAGGCTTCACGCCGTACTCCCTGCACAGTGCCACGCTGCGCGGCGTGTTTACACCCTCCGGGACAGGAGGTCGATGCTCCACGTTGTCGATGCTAACTTTGCAAGCGAGCCTTTTCTTCCGCGGTGCTGCCGGTGGCCCTGCTGTCTTCGCCTTCTTCGCGTGATTCCCAGATTTCTTCACCTTATTGGGCTTGCTGACCTCGCAAGGGCGCGCCGTCTTGGCGACCTCCGGAGGGGCCGCCTCAGCGTGCGACGCTGCTCCTGTAACTTTGAGCCGTTTCACTTCTTCGAGTTCTTCGTTGGCCGAGCAAGCCGCCGCCACCACTTTCCCCAACTCCAGCTCCTTAGAGTAGCGGTCAGCTGATATGTCGGTCGGTTTGTACGTACCACCAAGTTCCTCTTCGCTGCTTTCTTCCTCTTCGCTGCTTTCCTTCTCTTCGCTGCTTTCCTTCTCTTCGTGTCCCTGGGAGTGGGCCTCCTCTTCGGCCGTCGACTCACAGTACGGTATCGCTGCCTTTGTCGCCTGAGGATCCTGGGGCGACTCCTCGCATTCTTCATGTTGCGCCAGCATCTCGTTGTCCATCGATTGCGCTTCAGGGTACGAGGCCCCCCGCTCTACGATGATCCCTGACGAGCTCATCGTGTCCGTGTGTATGTAGGTGACGGTATTTTATTCGTTTTGGAGATGAATATGATGGGGAGGGGGGGGGATGAAAACACAGGTAAAAAAGCAAAGAAGAATGAGAAGACAGATTGTACTGCCTTACGTATACGACTTAAGACACTGTTCTTGTTCACTGCAACCGGAGCGATTGTGAGATCCACAGGCTTTCCAAGATGCAGACGTCAAGGAGAAACAACAGCACAAAGGAAGTGAGATACGCTTGCGGTGCGCCGTGTGACAAAATAGCACAAACAGTCAACACAGAATGTAGAGGAAAGTACAAAGGAAGTGTAAAGGTACAGTTGTGGGGATCAATCAATGAAACGCGAAGATGAGCGAATAACAAACACACAAAAAGATCCGACAGGAAGACGAGTGCTACGTTGGCGAATTACCTCGCGCGCGCGCGTATATGTGTGTGTATGTGTGTGTGGCTTTCCTTTCTCTTCGACTCGAGACTTAGCAAAAAGAGAAAGAAGGTCAGAGTACGAGGTAGCTGTGCAGGTGTAGTGCTGCTGTGGGTAGGAAGGGGGGATTGATAGGATGCGTCAAGAGGATATCAGTACGCCCAATCAGAAAGAGAGACTCGAAAGGTGTGAGAGTGAGTGAAAGCGGCAGGGGGAGAGAAGAGAGGACTGAATTGATGAGATAAAATGGAACGGGTCGTAGCTGAGCGGGAGTCGGCGACATATGCCGCAGATTCTGGAAAGAGAGCAAACAAAGCCTAAAATTGACTGCTCTGTGTAGAGCTCCAAAGGGAAAGAAAATACAAGTGTGTCACCACGGTGGCGTCCTCTCGTGCCATTTCCCATAATCTGATGGCCTCGGATATGAGTCAAAAATCAGGCAATACAGCAATACACCACATAGCTTCGGTGCACGTCTGTCGCGCACTCTTTCTTTCGGCGTATCGTGGCTCTCACAAGCACGCTTTTCTGGCGCACCAGGATGTCAAACTTCATTCAGAAGCGCCAATCAGCACACCCGTTTGCCATTGACCAAAAAATAACTGCCACGGCTGCAGCAGAAACCACCTTCCCCAAACGCGGCCACGCGCGCAAGGCGTTGCTCAGTTTTCGGTAGAGCTCGTCTTAGCTGTGCCCGCCGACTTCTGCGCCACTGCAATCACCGCCGACACAGCGTCGACGCTGACCACAGACACGCTGGAGAAACCCCACCGCCGCAGCGCAGTGCAAGTGTTCACTGCACGCTGCGCCTCCGAGGCCATTACAAATATCTCTGCCTTTTCCTTGTTCGATGGCAGAATGGGGCACGCTGCACCCGACAAGATATCGTGCGGATGTAGCGCTACTATTGCAGAGAACTTAAGTGGCCGCAACTGCCTCTCTGGCTCGCTGCGAACGTCGATAACGAGGGCGCCTGGGGAGGTGCAGCTAATAGACAGCAGCGCCTTCTTCAGATATGACGATGTCACTGTATGCTGCAACGACGTATAGGCATCCAGATTACACTTTGGGTCTAGTGATGCGTACCCTTTCGTCACGTACTGCACGCCATATCGTTTGTTGAGGTTTGACACCGTCCACGCAGTTTTCGGAATCCACTGCGCCATGGCTGCCGACGAGATTGCGCTTGTACGTGTGTGTGTGTAAGGGGAAAGGGATGAGGAAGCAATGCCAACAACGGCAGTCGAACGAGGACCGGAGGGTCAAATGAGTAACCCACAGAAGAGAGAGAGGGAGTCGGAAAAGAAGCAAAACGAATAGAGAGAGAGAAAAAGAGATCGAAAACGATGAAAAAGAACACACGAAGAGGGTAGCGCTCTGTGACAGGTGCCTTTGGCCGTCGCACCTACACTGCGCATTGTCACGAAAACATTATCGTCTGATCAAAAAAGTAACGAGGCGACAGGGGCGAGTGAAGGGAACATAACAGAGTCCCTTCCTCACAACTGCACATAGTACACGAGTGTTCCCTTCGCTGCGCGAAGGGCGTTGTGAGCTTCAGAGGGTTCTACCCACACGTTAACACACAAACTCACATGCTGAGCGCATCGCAAGAGCAACACGGAAACAAGAGGACAATAAGGAGAGAGTTCGCCACTGCCATTGCCTCATAGGGTGTCTGCTACGTTTCTTTGATCACGTTGCTTCTGTCGTCACCGTAGTTCATGCTAGTGGCGCCAGCAGCGTGATAGGCGCTTTAAGGTAGTTCACCAAACGCATAACAAAACAGTTCAGTATATATTTTCGTTCGGTATGCCTCTAGTCCAGCCGTTAAGTTAGAGACATTCCGCAGTGGTCGGGCTACGGTGCACTGCAGTGGCCTTCGAGGCGTCGACTTGACATACAAGTAGGTCACGCGAGGTCACAGAAACAAGGTCGGAATTAGAGACGATGTTCGCGCAAAGCCGGGTGGGGGAAAGAATGAAAAGAGAAGTAGAATCGAGGAACTGGGGAGCAAACGGCGCGCCCCCCTGACAGGAAGTGAAGCTTCCAAGCGTGGGTTGCCATGGAGGCAGGCCAAAGAAAGAAAGTCGACGTCGTCTTTGCTAAATGCGAGAGAGTCTGTGAGGGAGGGGGGGGGGGAAGTGGCACAAGCAACTGCGCTAAAGCAGCCGATGAGCGAGAGGAGAGCGCAACAGGAAGAAAAGACACAGCGCAATAAACAACGGAAAAGAGCAGGAACCACCCGCGCCGTGTAGGCGTCCGACGAGGGACCAAAACATCCCTGGCTAGGAGAGGGTAGAGAAGGCGTACACTGTAATATTTTCAATTCAGCGGCTTCGCCGTACACCTGATCTCATAGCCTACCAGGGGGGTATCTTAGTGCCCTTTCCCATTGATGCTCATTATCGATTCAGCACTGAAGTGCGAAAGGTCAACATATTTTTGCCTTTTCACACTTACTCCTACGCATTTACACTTGATCTCCTCCTCTCCCCCGTTCGCGTCACATCTCGGAAAGGCAAGAGCTTAGTCGCGGTGTAAACAAGAGGAGCCATAAGAAAACAGGAAAAAGGAAATAAGCTCATTCGTTTTTGTGTGCTTCTCTTTGATGTTTCTGCTCAAACACCAACCGTACCGATGCTTCTGTGTGGCAGTGCTTCGTTCCAGCGCGGAGCTATAGTAACAGTAACGAGCGAGGAAGAAAAAATAGATGGAGAGGGATTGGGGGGAGGGGGAGCAAGGGCATGAGATTGGCATTCGGTAGGAGTGAGGTACGACGTTGACCTTGTCTCATCTCAAACCTTTCCGTCGTCCTGTTCCTCAGTCATTTCTTCCATCTCCGCGAACGAGGAGAAAAGTACACCACTTATGCGGAAAGGGAAAAAGAGAGTGGCGAAGGAGGTGTGGGAGACGACCGTGTTAAGCCAAGAAAGAAGTGAGGGATGAGGAAAAGAGGGTGGGGAGCTGAGTTAATCGAGAAATGGAAATAAAAACAAGAGGCACATAAAATGCTCACTGGTTTTAGGTCTTCGTGAATCGGTAGCAAAAGATACACCTTTGACGGTTGTTATCTTCTTTTTCATTGTTTGTTGGCTCGTTTGCCGAGCGCGGAGGAGGGAGGGGGAGGGTGGAGAAGGACTGCAAATACAACGGTGAAATTGTTGCTTGTGAATTACAGCCAACTTCTCCCAGATGCTGTTCCTCTTTGGGAGAGGAACATCACGCTCCTTTTTTCTTGATAGGAACAGAAGACCCTCTTCACAGGGTACGCTTCAGCACGGTATCAGCATCCAGTACCCACTATGCGGGAAAGCCAGGCAGCCTCCCTATCCCTGCCATTCCCGAACCACTTCTGGCGGTGACAGCGCCCAGCGCCCACAGCGTGCGGAGGGCGGAGGGGTTCAAAGCGATGTCGGTGGTCCATCCCAGGGTGGGGGGCGTCGCATGCGAGGGTCAGCGTGGCTCTGGCGCATCCCACCCAACCGCCACTGCCTACTGGTATGGGAGGCCTGCGCCACGCCGCGGGATGTGTCGGGTGGCGACCGGCGCAATGAGCGCGGCGATGGGGCGACCGGGGAAGCAGGGGGCGGGGGGGGGTTGTGGCAGAGCCCGTGCCCGTGTCGCTGAGTGCATGCGCTGCCGCCACGCGCGTGTCTGGCATTGCTTTGCGCCACGCGACGGCCCTGTGGAAGACCAGGGTGCGGTGGAGTCGAATGGGTGTTCGATGGCACAGAGTGGGCACGTCGGGCAAAGAAGAAAAAAAAGTGACAACAAAGTGGAGTGAGAAAAAGGAGACAAGAGAGAGGCAAAGGGAACAACGAAGTCGTTGAAAAAGCGCACAGAAATGGAGTGAGTAAGAGAAGAGGGCCTGCAAGCCTATGAGGGAAGGAGAGCTTGAAGATTACAACAGCGCAGTGGGGGGGGGGAGAAAACGAAATCTGTAAATAATAATAAGCGAAGCGGTCGTCTTCGAGCTGTGGAGGAGAAAGAAAATAACAGTATCGAAAGTGGAGAGAGGTCGAGAACGGGATTCGCACATGTGCGCACAACGTCTACGGTTGTGCTTTGTCTCTCCTTTGAGTTGAATAGAGTTCATAACTGCCCGTGTCAGTGAGTGAGGAATAATATTGCAGCACTGCCACTGAGACGCAAGCAAACAAGTACAGTGAAAAAGGTGGCAAGGAGCGGGAAAACAATAGCGTCATCTTTGCCCATAGAGAAAAAGTAGAAAAGCAAAGGGACAATACAGAAACATGGAGGTTGAGGGCAGTGCTTTCCATCAAGGGTCATACGAAGACGACGTTGTGACGGGGAGTAGGGAAAAAGCACACGCATTTGCCCTCTTTTTTTTTTCACTATGCCGTTAGGAACTGCGGGGGAGGGAAGAGAAGGGGCGGCTTGACTTTGATCCTACTGCCATCCCTGACCCACCAGCAATTCCTCTCACGTCAACTTCAAGGTATTACATGAAAGTACGAACCAAAAAGAAGACCTTATTCTCGATCCCATTTTCTCCTCTTCAAAGTTGATATTCCCGCGCCTCTTTTCTGTTGTTGCAGAAGTGGTTGGCACCCACGTGTGCGCGCCTACAAGCACGGACAGACATACAAGACACACATGCATGCGCCTTATCCACTAACATGCAAAGGAAGAGCTGCCAAGGCCAGGGAAGCGAATCAAGAGACACTTTTCTCGTACTTTTTGTGGCGTCGATAAAGCATATCATATATTGACCCTGTCTCACATCCATGGATGTGCACTAAACAGTCAGTGGCATGCGAGAGCAGACATACTTTGCGCGTGGGGATGAGATGGGTAGCCAAAGAGTCAAGGGAGTAGTGGAGGTAGACGACGTTGCACTGAGAAGAGAGAAACAGCGACAGGAAAGAAAAAAGCACATCCATCCCATATCGAAGTGAACACATCAACACGAGAAGTGGTTAGAAAAGAAAAAGATCGTTGTCTCTGATGGGTAAAGAAGTGGGGGGGGGGAAGAGTAAGAGGATGAGGTGGCTCAGAGGCTGCACGTTCTTCCTGTCTCTTTCATCTTCAGCGACGCGTCCACCAACCCGCTGTATCAGGTGGAGGCACACACACACACAAATGAAAACAAAAGATGCTCAGAAATGTGCCCTTTTGTTGTTGCTGTTGGTAGTTGTAGTGTGAACCGTGCAGTCTATAGTCTTCTCATAATTGTTACCCTTAGGGGTGAGCAGAGCGAGAAGCTTCGGGCTCACAATGACGCTGCGAGACGAGTCGCTGCCATTCAGCGCGATGCCGAATTTCTGCAGCGCCTTGCTCTGGGACGGCAGCAAGGCGCACTTGGCCCTCACCAGTGCCTTGAGAGCCTCCACATCTCCCGCCTCGAGCAGCGCGGTAACCAAGGAAAGAGCGGCCGCAGAACGCACGTAATGCAGCGTGTTCTCGCTCAGGATGATGTCACGGTAGAGGTCCGCAGAGCTCTTTGATGTAGCTTTCTCCTGCAGGGCCTTCACAATGGAGAGCGTTTCAGCATCCTGAAGAAACCTTGTCAGCTGGCGGCACACATGAATGTGACCGCAGTCCTTGGTCCACTTGCAATGCCCGTCTATGTTGAGGCGACACACATGCTTCTTCCACGAGATGACGTACACACCATTCATGCAGGGAAGCGTCTCCAGCCCCATCGTGAGGCTGAGGTTGAGCAAAGAGAGGTCGATGAGGTAGGGCTTCTCCCCGTCCTGAGGGAACTTCAGTGCATCGTCGAGGCTCAGTGCGTAGCAACGACCTGATACATGAGGAGCGCAGTTGGCGCTGAGCATCTCCTGTGAGTAGTAGCAATTGTGCAAGGCACAGCACAACGATTCTGATGTAGCACGACACTGCATCAGATACGAGCTGGAGATGTGAAAACAGCGGCACCGTGCCCCCTCTCTGCAGCCAAGGCCCTGCGCATCGAGGAGGCACACAGAGCTCTTGCACGGGCGAGTGCTGCTCGACATCACGTCGTTATCGTACAGGCTGATTCCCATCGTTGGTTCGCGCACGCACGACACCGGAACTGGAATCCGCTGCAATGACGGGTGGAATTGGTCAACGAGAGCGAAGCCCCATATGTTGACATCATACTGAGGGCGCTGCTTCACGGTGCTGGAAGCCGCGCTGCGGCTCAGAACCGATGGTGTCTCGCCCCCGGAGCAGCACGATTGAGTTGAGAGGGAGTTCCCGCTGCCAGAATGAGCGAGCTTTGCTTTCGGCGTGGTACAACCAGAGACGGCATCGATCGAGACCGCCATTGATGCCACACTGTTGGCTGGATCCATAACAAAGTACAGTGGTGGCCCTGAGTGACCAAAGTAAGCATTGACTGGGTACGGTGCGTGTCCAGCGCCCATCATAATTACTGGAGCAGCGCCGTAGCCGCCGAACATGTTCCCGTGGTCTGGGGTAGGGCACAGAGTCGCGCCTCGCGGCATGTATGACTGCGGGTAGACCACGGTCACTGGCATGGCGCCCGTCGGGTGCAGCATAGGGTACGGTGGAAACATCTGTGGAAGTAATAGTGGCGGTGTAGGTGCTGTTGATTGACTTTTCTTCTGAATCTGAGGGTCGTGAGATACTGAATGAGTAGTGCCTTGGGCTAGCTGAACGATGGGTGAAAAGGATAAATGAACCCGCGGTAGGAGTGGCAGACAATCAAGCGAGAGGAGAGATGTGAATGACAAAGAGCTAACATTTGCGTGTTGAGATAGCGATATCGGAGCACACACGCGTAGATGCATTTGAATGCTTCTCGCAGGTGTGTTCACAGGGCAGTCAGCCGCACACGAGGATACGTGCAAGAAAGTGAGTTTACTGTTGGTGCCAGAGGGTAATGGAGTAGCGGATGCGAGGAAAAAGGCGCAGTACAGTGAAGACAACAGATCGGTACTTCCTTGCCGCGCTTAATGGAGATTGCTTCAACGTGTTGGTCGTTTCACATGCGAGGAAACCGGGCACACGGCACCTTTCGATAACAGCACTCCTTCCACGCCATGATTCATGTAGCGCTGGGGGGAGCCTCAATACCCTCTGATAGGGTGCGTAACCCCGCTTCTACTACGCGAAACCGATGCACGATTATGTCTGCCTGGACAGCCATTTCCTCTGTCTTCCTAGTAGTCAACTCCTGTTTGCGGAGGACGTCGTACTGCAGGAGGACGGCGGATGCCGTCGCCGTAACAAAGCCGCCAATGAGGAAGCCTGCAACTCGAGGGCCCATGACGACGACACCTTTTTATAGCTATGCAGCACAACACGTACCTCGTGATACGGCGGCTCTTCCAGCTTAGTGAATGTGTATGTGATATAGCCGACGAGGAAAACCGGCGGATCAGCGGGCAACAGCGTTTGCACCGAGACGGGAAGTAGGCGGAATACATAAAATGACGCCGCGGTGAGGAGGGCAGTGGCGGCTGTATTGTTTACAGGACAAAGAGGATACGAGTGAAATAGTGAACGGCCGTTGAGCAGCATGAGGGCAGCAGGATTGATGCAGAGGTCGCACGCTGAGCCGACAGGGTTTTGTCGTGAGAGGCCGAGAAAACGAGTCCACCGCTAGCGACAGTGATCCGTGCCAAACGCCCCTTTGACGCTCTGCTGTGCCTCCACGACACCACAATACCTGCACGTTCGCAAGAGTGCGGGTGCCATGGGGCACTGTAAGTTTTTTCTCCAGCTCTTGCTGAAGGCTGAGGTCAAGTGTGCATGGTAGAAAGGCGCAAAACAAGCAACGAGCAACTTAGTCTTTTTATTTTCACTGATAGGCTCAATATGATATGACCCAGAAGGAAAATGTAATGCAGAAATGGAGAGAGGTGTATATCTGAAAGGTCGAAGAGCTGAAGACGACGACATATCGGCCAAGGTAAAGAACAGTCCAGAGTGAAAAAATCGTGCGTGAAGGACACACAAAAATAAGAGGGAGGGAAACGAGAACAGAGGCTACCTGACTAACCCCATGCTTCTTGCCGTTGTCGTTTAGTTGGTGGGCCGGCTCGCTCGCAGTAGCAGAAGCAGTTGCCCTTTCACAAACAGCGCACACGTAGTCGATTGACACATCGTCAGTGGCTCAGTCCCCTTGCTGCGCGCAGCTTTCTCTTGTGGGCAACAACTGTGCATCTCAATTTCGAAAAAAAAAAGGAGAAACAAAGAACCAGGTCAATAAAAGCAAGTAGGATACATCAAAGCAGTGTGTGTGTGTGGAATACAGCACAACGGAGTACCAAGCGACTCTATGACACTGATCACGACCAAGATACTGTATTTTTGCTCTCCGTATTTACTGGCATTCTAATAGGCGAGTTTTGCTGATACTGCGGCGCACCCTCCAACGTTATGGGTTCTGCCGGCGGTGTTGTTTTCGCCTTGTCGCTTACCGACGCCGCTGACTCCATCTCCGCTAGCGCTGCTTCACGGGAGCAGTACATATCCATCAAGAGCAAAATAAAACCGTCCGTGTGGTCGATCTCGTCTGCAACACGATTAGAGAAGGACCCACCTGGCGGACGGCTGGCGATCACCTCGGCACTGGAGGGCGCCTCCTCTGTTTTGTAGATCAACAACCCCATTTCGGTGCATTCGGCAGCGCAGCCGTCATCCCCATACTTCTTTCGTGCATACGAAGCGATGTAGCGCGGATCGAGCTGTAGCGCAAGAAAGATGAGCTGACCGAGAAAGTCCTTTGCCAATTCTCCCGCGCGCTCGCACTTGTCGTAGAGGCGCAGAAAGGAGAAGTAGTGCTCCGACCTGCTGGGATGCGCCGCCGGACTCCCACCCGCGACATACAACTGTGACGTAAACAAGGAGGGCGAGCGGTGAGTCGTAGCTTCCTCTTGCCTCGTGGCGTTAATAGAGCCTGACATGGAGCTGCTGCTGCTAAGCGAGTCGGCCTGCATCATGCCTGCCGCCGCTCCCTGGAAGCGCGATGGAGAAGCGTTGAGAATGGCGCACTTGGAGGCTTTCCGGTCCACGCTTTTTGCGTGTGTGGCTACCTTCTTTAGTATCTCCATCACATGCAGCGAGCTCGTCATCCACGGCGCGAGGGAGGTCTCCAGAATAACGCTACACGGGCGACCACCAGCGCCAGTCGCCGCGTCGACAAGGTCTGCGTTCCACTCCAAACGATCCTGCAGATCGGTAGGAACGAGGGCAAGGGTAGCCGCCGTCATCGGCTTCACGACAACGTTTATGTAGTCTGACAACACTGTGGTGAGGTCAGCCCCCGAGACGTGGGGAAGAGTCATACGAATGCCGTGCCGTTCCATTTCGCACTCCTCCCGGTGGATCTCCGAGAGAAGCCACGTACCCATTCGGCAACACTGTGCCTGCGAGCGAAATGCAAAGCTGTTGGATGCCATCACCAGAAGAGCCGCCATTAGCTTGGGGGCGTCGGCGTCGGTTATGTGGCCGCTCGTATCAATGTCGTGCAAGGCAGACATTAGCGAAGGCCGGTTACGCAGTGCTGCATTCAGCACCACATCGTACAGTGCCTCCTTCACGAGATGGGCACTATCCGCCGAGACCGCTTCATCAGTCGTTGAGAAGAAGAAATTGTCCTCCCGTACAAGCGCACTCGTCAAGACCAGGAGAGACGCGTGCTCGGCGATTGCGACATCGCCGAACACAGACGCTAAGGGGTGGTCCAAAGCGACCAGGAGTGCGTCAGACGCACCGGGGTGTGCGACATCAACAGTCAGCGCAGCTAGGAAACAGATTGCGATCTCTTCATCGGAGAAGAGGAAGTTTACAGTGGGCTCTCTGAAAAAGAGCGACATCATCTGAAGCGCATCCGCTGCGTGTGTGGCGTTGTGGTAGCTGTTGTCGAGCGGGTAGCACGTGAAGATTTTGCGAAGAAAGCGTAAGAACTTCTCCGCGTTGATGCACAGGGACGTGAAGAAGTAAAAGTTGGCGAACACGCTGCAACAGACAGAGAGGAACAGGCGCTCCTTGTCCCCCATAATACTGCCGTCGTGCTCACGGACGTTGGTTACGTCAAATTCGATCTGCTCCACCTCATCGATGTATCGAAGTGTCTGAAAAGCGATGGCGTTGAGTTCTGCAAATACCCCCTTTGGACTCTGGAGAGCAGGCGTGGTACGCTGCATGAGGGTGTTGCAAGAGGACATTATAATGGAACCTGGGAGTCGAGAGGAGGCGATGTCAAAGTCCTTGGCACGCGTGTGGATCAGGCCGCTTCTGTGGCAAGAGAGCCGAAACGGCGCATGTCCGCTGATCATCTCCTCGAAATAGTTGTGCGCGCAGCTTCTCGGAGGCGTCTTCTTCGTGCTCGGCTGGCCCGCCGTCCTACAAGTTTCACGCAGCCGCGCGAGCGCGTCACCAATTTTGTCCCGCAGCTGCGGTGACAGCGATGAATCATCCTTCAGCGCCGCCAGAACATCGAGAGGATGCATATTCGTGTCGGCGCTAGGGGATATAGGAGGTTGCTTCGCTTCTGAGCGCATGGGAGGTAGCTGCAGCATGAGAGCTAGTTTGGTGGCAGTGTATAGAAGACAAAAAGTGAGCTAAGAGGTTTGGAGAAGGAGGAGCTGAGAGAGGGGAAGAGCACCCTTGCAGTTTGACCTAACACGCTAAAGATGTGGGGTGCTGAAAAAAAAAGAAGGCTTGAGAAGGAGGGGGATGCAGGAGAGCGCATGACAACATGAGAGAGCAAAAATGTCAACACAGGAGTACATCTACAATACTCCAAAGTGCGGAGGAGCATCTAAGCAGTGAAGGTACACTTCGAGGTGGAGAAGAGGACGGGACGCGGAACAGCGTAAAGATCGGTGTTGATGAGCTCTACCACTTGCTTCTCACTAGAAGTTGTCCAAGGCAACTACAGTGCTTCGCTTCCCAACACACAGTTGTGTGTCAGTGCAGATGAAAGTTGGCGTCTTTATTCTGCTTTGAGGCCGCGAAGCCACGAGGGCGATGTACAACATAGGTGGTGAGTAAATATGTGCCTTTCAGAGAAACAGCAAAGAGCGCACAAAAAAGAGAGCCCCTCATTGAAGATGCGGAATAATGAGGAGAGCGAGGCCAAAATACAAAAGAAAGCACACAGAAGAGTTGCGCATAGAGTGAGAATGATAAAGCCACTGCCTTACAACCACGTTCCCATGGAGTTGTTCAGGCCAACATCACTCCTCTCGTTCTTGGTCCTTTTTACTCCAGCAGTTGCACAGACCTTTTCCCCCTTTGACGTCTGGAAGACTTCTGTCAGCTTCAACACTTCTCCAAGCGTTACGTATCGTTGGCTGATGCGTCCTCTTGGCAATTTCACGACATTTAAGACGGTATTTGTGTGTCTCCATTAAGAAGATGCATGGGAGGACCTCAGGCGCAGCAGTATTTAACGCTGTAGCTTTGAGTAGTAGAAAAGAAGATATATTCGATTGGTTAGATCGAAAGACGACACTATGAAGCACAAAGAATATAGTAGAAGTTCTCATGAAAAGAGAACATATGCACGCGACCACATGCACACACTCTTTTTTTTTTCAAAAAGTGAATACATAGAGAAAAAGGCCAGTTCAATAACCCGGGCACTTTCACGTGCAGGTTGAATATATGCGCAACGCTTCCTCTCAGAACATGTTCCCGTAGCTCGCAGCGGAACCTCCGTCCGAAAGTGTAAGTTAGCAGTTGACCAAAAAGGTAAAAAAGGGAGCAACATGACCTCGACAAGAGAAAAAGATAAGCGCAATTGCAACGAACTGGAGCCGTGCTCTAGGGCAGGAAAGGGAGCAGAGCGGGTGAGACTAGACTTCGTTTGCCGAGGAGAAGAAAATGCACAGAAGAAAAAAAAGGATTACGGTGGAGGAGTAAACACGCAGAAACAAAAAGCAGGAGTGGGAAAGAATCGCTGCGTATACAGTACGAAAAGAGAAGCACTTACAAAAGGAAAAGAAACTCGAGTGGTCGACTATCACTTGCCGGTACATAGGCGCATCAAATAAAATCCTGCTTGTCGTTTGGTCATTCCGTTTTTCAGGAAGAAGCTGTCATCATCTCTTGGAAGACGACTCGACATGCAGGAGCGGGAGACTATCATCACATTGATGTAGCAACAAGGATGTAGGCAGTATTTTGATCAAGTAATTACGTCCATCCTCTCATCCTCAGTCGAAAACTGCGCATGAATAGAGGAAAGCACAACGCACATAACGATAGAACCATGCAGAATGACGTTTAGAGACAAAAGGGCCTTTTTGCTTTCCAACTGCATCATAAGTACACTTGAATATGTTTGCACGCAGTGTAGGTACACTTACACTGCTGCGTTAACCTTCCCTTCAATCGAATTCAAAGGCACTTCAAAAAAGGAAAGACTCCCAGCTGTTTCTCGTGTTTTTGCTCCAAAAACTCACCAAGCACCTACTCTCCTCTTGATGGTTCCTGGTCGAACGTCCCGACAGGATCCTCGCCCTTTACCGATGTTACCTTTTCTCCGTTTTTAATCAGTTACTTCTCGAAGATGGACAGGGCCTCGACATCCCTCGGGTCGATCGGATCGCAGATGCGGGTTCCGGGGATGAGCACAAACACTGCCGGAATGGCGATGAGTGGCGTGATGAGGTGGCCAACAATCAGCAGCCAGCGCAGGTTGCTGAAGTCGCACGGCGGGCTGGAGGAGAGAGGCCACACCGTCTCCATCAGGATCGCGCCAATCGTGGACGACGTCGAGGAGCCCATGTTGCTGAAGCTCGCTAGGATTGCGAACATCGTGCTCTCACACCCCTTTGGGCAGAGGCGCGAGATGAGCATGTTTAGCGGCATTTAGTTGAGCATGTAGAACACCTCGTACACGATAGCATCACCCATGATATACATGGGATGGTCAGGGATGCCGATGTACAAGTTCCAGCGCTCGACCATGATGATGTCAAAGACGCTCGCAAGAACCTGGACAAGGATGGTGCAGGCTAGCGTGACGCGGTAGCTCTGCTTCGAGAAGATGCGCGCAAACATGTACACACCAATGAGGCCAGCCGCGTTGCCAATGACGCTGCCCACCGTGTTATAGAAGGTCTGCGTGAAGTGCGGCCCGTCCGGCAGGCACGCGGCGTCCGACATGTAGAAGTTGTCCGTCCCGCCTGAGATGAGGATGTATGACACCTGCTGGAACCACCCGAAGAAGTTGGCCTTCATGATCGTCATGGGGATGCAAAGGAAGCCGGTCACGCACAGGATAAGGGAGATGCCGATGCAGCCGTAGAGCAGCTCGTAGGTCGAGCCCGTGATGTTGAGCACCGTCAGCGCAATGACGCCAGCCGTCATGGTGACGCCGTAGACGGCGATGGAAATATTGCGAAAGATGGCCTCTTTCTTCGCCTCAAACATTCTGCACAGGCACGTTTGCGTCACCAACGGTTCAAATTCCTGCTCTGCGCAGTCGCTGGAATTTAGCTTGCCACATTCTACGAGCTCGAAGCTGCTCCTTCTTGATGTGGTCCGACGCGTTCGCATACTCAGCTTTGCTTTCCTCAGTGGCCGACCTGCTGGAGACCTTTGCCAACGCGTTCTTGCTTTAGCAAAAAAACAGGTTTCTCCCCAGGCGCTCTACGACGCTCCTCTCACCTCACTAATTTGCGATGAGAAAGACATTCGTGATTGCCTACAAGACCTGCGGAGATGAAGCTGCTGATCGTCGGTTGGTCTGGGTCGGAGAGCGGTCCTTGGCGGGTGCAACGACCTGGCCAACCATGATGAGTCTCCGAGTTTACAACATGAGGTATGCATCACGAAGGGGAGGGTTAGTGCCTAATGCGTCGGATGTCGTGGCCCTCCGACAGCACGTCAGGGATCATAATGTAGAAGACGGAGAGGAGGATCATGCTCGTTACAGCCACCACACTCAATTTTTCGAACAAGAAAATAACGTAAGCGACAGGTCGTA